>NW_013667185.1:96031-99264 GCF_000517525.1 Limulus polyphemus
CGCTAGAGTTTCTAAAAGGATCGTGACTTAGGTGGCAACTTCAGGAACGTCCAAGCGTTTGCTAGACGCCCTCTTTTTTAGTATATTAGCCGGAGATAAATTGAAGAGAAATTGATAACTGAGTCAAGCGAACAGTAGGCACCGTAAGTAAAGTGTGTGAATCGCTGTGAATTATAGCGTGTGTTTATAAAAGTAGTTAAGTTTAAAGTGACTGTGGAAATTAAGTGTATTACAAAGTTGTATGGAGAAAGAATAAACTAGTTTTAATTAAGAAAGGACTCGTATCGCTGAAGTTCCTCGGAAAGAATTTATACTGGAAATTAACAAACGAACAGAGACGTAACAATAGCTTATATATATATATACAGTAGGTCTAAAAATTGTAGTTTTTGTGTAGTATATTCCAACCGTATGAGAATTTTAAAGTGTTGGAAAGCTGTCTTCATATGCAAAATATTTTACTCTTTCGCGTTCTTTTTTATATTTCAAAGTTTGTAGGTCTCTTTGTATGTTCATTGAACTTTTGTAGCTGACTATACATGCCTCTCGTTTTGTAGCCTGTTTTTATATGTGTTGAAATGTACTTATGACTTTTAGGTACTGCCTAAATAATTCAACTAACACAAATAACATAATAAAGATAGAAGTATTCATTGATGGAGACACGGAGAAATGGCCATTAATGCCATATCCATCCATCTAGATCAGTTTCCGTGTTGTCAGCTGCAAATAAAAAATATACCCATATGTACATAGTAAAGTGTAGTTAAAGTACCAAGGAAACAGTAAACAAATTCATTTTTTGCATCATAAAACAGCATTCAGCCTAACTGTTGTGATTTGCTGTTATCACTGCCACCTCAGGGTCACGAAAATCCCCACTACATCTGATATATACTAAAAATTCAATCAAACCAAAATCTAAAAAAAATTATATGATTTATAATGATAGCACATTAGACTATTAAATACCTACTAAAGCAACAGATATGGCAATTCAACAGAAGATTCCTAATAACAGAGCTTGAGACCATTGGAGAAAGGGAGTGAAAACTTCCTGTGTGATGTCCACCATCTCCTAACACTAAGAAACTAGGACATTCATCAAACAGACATGATCTCACTATCTGAAAAACTTATGAATTTGAATTACTGTCTGTCCATCCCAGACAATAATGTACAATATATCATATTTACACACCATTAGAATCATAAATGTGGTAATGTTCGAAGTTCATCAGCCATTTCAGTTATTCATGGTGCACACAAATGATAATATTCCTGCCATACAAGTAAAGACAGTAATATATACATTAAAAGAGCACAACGATAAAATAATTACACAACAAATAATTTATTAAAAACAGGGACCAGTCTTAAGATGACTCTACATGTTTTGGTGTTCTTACGCCACCAACTTCAGGAGTAAAAGTTGAAGATTGGTCAAGACTTGTTTAACTACATAATTATTTGCATTATTTCAGTGCTATCTAGACTTAAATACCCAGAGTTTATAACACATTCATCCAGTACTTTATTTCTTCTAAACCTGGACCAAATTCTTTGTTCAGCACAATGTCTTTATTTTTTGTTGTTGTTTTTTCAATTTCTTTCTCTAATATTTTGTTTCTCTAATATTTAATTCAGTTTCATCTCAATCTGATATATCAATTTAACATTACTCCTGGTTATAATAGGAGATGTGTCTGCCACAGTTTCTGCTAAGGCCGACTAATTTACTTAGGCTCCTTGATCTTAAATTTCAAGTTTCTGCACGTTTGGCCAATGCATATTTGACCCCAGACACAAGGAATTTAATAAATTCCGCATTTATCAACTTCTTTTACTCCACCTTGTATACCTGTGAGTCAATTATTTAGTTTACAATACGGAGGGTACTCATCCGTTGGACTGGTGAAATAAAAACTCGTTCTATTTTTGTTCTTAAGATAATAAACATTAAAAGTGCAATAAAAATACATAAATATACCAATACTGAAAAGAAAGACATACTATTTTCAAGAATTCTATCAATATGAAATTAGATGGGGGTCCAACCCCCCTCATGACCTTCCTCATGTCATCCTGTATCACTGTATCAAGTTTGGTGCTGGATTGATCAAGAAGTATGGAAACTTATAAGAAACAGATGACAGAAAGGTGCGAAGAGACACAAAACTTAGCTTTATATATTAGATAACCAGATCAAAACCACTAAGTGTTACACATGCGGTAGGAAAAAATATAAAGCCAGAAATTAAACTTCAGAATAGTGTAAAATAGTCCCCCGTGGGACGGCGGTAAGCTTACGGAATTGCAAAGCTAAAATCCGGGGTTTGATTCCCCGCGATGGACAGAGTAGATGATAGCACAACGTGGCTTTGTTTTAAAACAAACAAACAAACAAGCAAATGTGAAATATGTTATAGTACATGATATGATGATGAAAAAGAAACAACCAGGCGATACACGTTCTACCATACTTTAATTATCGAGCTTCACACGTGCACTTGATGTAAAGTTAAAACTAAGAGTAGAAATAATTGCTACAGTCCACGCTTAAACTACCAATTACTGTCTACAGGCAAGTGGAGGATGGTGGTCGATCTTAGATAACAGAAAAAGAATAAACAAATACAATTAACTACCCAACTGAAACATTTTCCTCACATACTTTATACTGACATATAATCAAAGTAAAATTACGAAAATAAAAGTCTATTGTAATGTGAAAATTAATAGTGAAAGTTAATGGCGTTAGCTGTAAATCAAACACTCTCTATCTTCTGTCGACGATGACATCTTTTTCTAGTTTTGGGGAAGGGTATGGCTTATTGGTTAGCGTGCCTGAACTGTAAACCCGAGGATTCGTGGTTGACGTTCTATTGCTACAAAAACATGATCCCTACTTTAGAGCCACGGTTGTGATTTAAGACTGACAGGGAAATTCTACTACTGGGTCAGAGAAGAGTAACTCAGGACGTGACGGTCGGAACTTTTGGCCATCTGCCTTTCTTCTAGTCTAAATGGCCCGGCATGGCCAGGTGGTTAAGGCACTCGACTCGCAATCTGAGGGTCGCGGGTTCGAATCCCCGTCATACCAAACATGCTCGCCCTTTCATGCGTGGGGGCGTTATAAGTGATGGTCAATCCCACTATTCGTTGGTAAAAGAGTAGCCCAAGAGTTGGCGATGGGTGGTGATGACTAGCTGTCTTCCCTCTAGTCTTACACT
>NW_013667185.1:100217-107802 GCF_000517525.1 Limulus polyphemus
CTTCCTCATGTCATCCTGTATCACTGTATCAAGTTTGGTGCTGATTGATCGATAAATGTAAAAATGTATAAGAAACAGATGCATACCACACACACACATACTGAAGTTCATTTATATAGATTTATAAATCCCACATGTATTATTATCTTCTAAGCTATCTTTTAAACTCGTGAGAAAATTACTTAATTTACAACGTGGAGAGAATGTTACACTAAATTCTATATATTTTTAAAATTATGTTGCCTATTATTGTTGATAAACCTTGAACATGTGGCAAACAAACCTTCATATTATCAACTTTACCTTTAACTTTGTAAATGATGACATTCTTAATTCATTGTCATGTTTTTGTATAATCTATCTATCAATAACTTCGAGATTATATCCTATATCTCTAGCTACATGTTTCAAGAAAATTAACCTAATCGTGAGTGCAGCTTTTTAGAGCTCTAAATGCAAATGGTGGATAATTGTGTGTCCGTGGTTGACACGATCTATTATGTGGTGGTACAGCTACAGGAAACGGTTTTCTATGAGCCGACGTTGAGAGACGCCCATTATTCCGTTTAACGGGTCATATCTAAGAAATTTAACTGACCTTCTTTTTCCATCCTCAGTGTAAATCTGATAGTAGTAGGACTGATCGAATTGAGACATCTTTCAAACTACGTTAATGTATCACTGTCACTCCGCCACACCAAAAAGATGTTATTTACATACCTTAACCGCACCAAAAGTTTCACTTCAGAAGTGTTAAACGTATCCATTCTGAATTTGAACATAAATAATTCGCATAAAAGGGTGAACAGGGGAGACCCCATTGATGAACCTTTAATCTGATTAAAGAATTTATTGCCTACTTTAAAGTATGGGTTTGACATACACTCATGGGTTAGCATCAAGATTTTACTCACCTCAAACAGAGAAAATTTCTTACTCTAATAATTTATTTTGAAGACAATCCAGTGATTCTTCAATCTTAACATTCATTAATAGCGAAACAATGTCAAAATAGATTAGTTTACCCGTTGATTCCAAATTTATCCCAGTGTACAGAGTTAGTTATAAACAAACATTTCTGACAAATATATTTTACCAAAGGATGTAATGATGAGCCCTAGTAGCCACAGTTGGAAGAAAGGGGGTATTTTATTGATTTTAGGTAGCACATAAACCTGGGTAAAATATACCTTGAGGGAACGAGGTCCTTATTTTCTTTCGGTGCAAAAATAGCAATTTTTTTTAAACTGTAGATGGTGGGGTGGGGCCCATTTTTACTTGTTCGTAGGAACCATCTTGTAACAATTCTTCAATTTTGTTCTCATAAACACTTTTATCTAAAATAACAACTTGACCTCCTTTATTTGGCTTGGTAAATACAATGTTACTATTGTTCTGTAACGCATGTAACTGTTCTAGCTCACCCTTATTTAAATTAAGTTTAGGTTTACCCTTCTGGTTCCGAAAGCTGCCTTCCCTTTAGTATTTCTCTGCTAAATTTGAGACGGCTAGCGCAGATAGCCCTAGTGTAGCTTTGCGAGAAATTTCAAAACAAACAATCAAACTGTTCTAACTGTATGTTTCATCCTATCATTAACTTCTAGTCTTTTAAAACATTGTTCTGCTGATACAATAATATCATCTTTCAGTGAAAAATTGTTATTATTGTAAGCTGAAAATTTCCATTTGCTTAGGTGACACCTCTCATAACATGAGAGTTTGTTTGCCATATGTTTAAGGTTTACTAACAAGAATTTAATAAGCAACATAATTAAATATATATATATATATATATAACGTAGTATAACGTTCTTTCCGTATTGTAAACTAAATAATTGACTTACAGGTATACAAGGTAAAGTAGAAGTTGATAATTGTGGTATTTATAAAATACCTTGTGTCTGTGGTCGAATTTGCGTTGGTCAAACGTACAGAAATTTGAAATTTAAGATCAAGGAACCTAAGAATACGGTAGAAAATGATGAAGTATTGTGTAATTATTTTAGTGCTGTTAATTGTTTGTATATTTTGCACAAGTACTGTTTTAAAGTATTTAAAGGTGTAATGTTTTGACAAATACTGTAACTGCAAACAGTTCATTTTCTGCCGTAGAACTAATGATATTACCAAAGCCACATGTATACATCCCTATATTTGGGCTCGTATTTGTTCCCACCACTGTAACACAAAGAGAACACATGGAAAAACTTATGATTTTTAAATTCTGCACTATTAATCCCCTTTTAATGAACGAAAAGTTCATTATCCTTTTCCTTTCCCCACTTTCCCATATATCTGATTTAAGCATTCTCACAACTGTTTGCTTAACAGTTTTGTTAAATGAACGCATTCTGTGTTTTATTCGACCACTCAAGTCTATTTGTTATATCAAGCCTTACTATATTTACTATACTTGCTGCCTTTATATCCATTTGTTTGTTCGTTTTATGTTTTTCTTCATTTTTATATCAAATTCCCATAATTTTCATTGTTGTATCTCACTGTTCGATGCACGCCTTCATTCTCTAGTTATTTGTATATCTATCCATTCTGTTGACTTTATATGTTCTAATTTAATTCCTTTTTTATGCTTTTTATTTCTTCTAGATTTACCCAGAAAAGTATTAATATATTACTATTATTATTTATACGTGTTACTTCCCAAATCTCTATGTTATTAGCTTAAGAATATGTTTTAAGCTACGAATTCTTTGTTCTTATACTCTAAATCTTCTACAAGCGGTTTTATCCTCACTTAACGTTATTTTCGTATTTGTTAATTAGATTATTTTAGTTTGAAGAGTGATTCGCCTTATTTGTTTTATTCTACAATTCCACTATCAATGGCATCAGTATCCAAGGTAAATGTACAGGCTTGTTTAGCCTGGTGGTTAGGGCACTTGACTCTGAATCTGTGGGTTTTTGAGTTGTAATGGTGGTAAAACATGGAAAGTTTTTTTTTTTATTATTATGTTCAGTGAATATAGTTCGCCATGTTATTTCTGTTTCTCCGATGTAGAGTTTTGGACAGCTATCACACGTTATTTTATTTAGTAATGATTTTAGTTTAGATCTGGATTTTTGAGTGAATTTGAAGCCGACAGGAATTATATGTTTAATGGCAATGTCAGGGTTTTATATATGTGTGTGGGCTGAGTATTCCTCTACAGTAGATGTCTGTGAATTTGAAGCCGACAGGAATTATATGTTTAATGGCAATGTCAGGGTTTTATATATGTGTGTGGGCTGAGTATTCTTCTACAGTAGATGTCTGTGACCTGTCGGCAATAAATTCGACAATAAACGGACAGCACACACTCCAGTTGGTTTAAAATAGTATATTTGAAACAAGTCATACGTATTTACAAAATTCTTTACACTACGAAAATCACAGTTGTATCCGAAACTCTAAATAATTCTCTTTTTCTTCTCAAAAGTCCACTTCGGCTGATTCAATTACTTTAGAACCTAATTGACAAAGACGGACTATTTTTCTCTACTTTTATCACAATATTGCCCCCCAGTTGCACAGCATTATGTCTGCGGACTTACAACGCTAAAAACCGGGTTTCGATACCCGTGGTGGGCAGAGCACAGATAGCCCATTGTGTAGCTTTGTGCTTAATTACAAACAAATCACAATATTCGCAGTGAATAATTTCACTTACGTCATCCAATGGGTTACCACAGTTGCATCCTTAACCTTAATAATTGTCTCCTTTCGTCAAAGTCCACACAGGCGGGTTCAATTACTTTATAACACCCTTTGACAAGACAAATTATTCTCTTTATCTCTATCGACCTGTGAATCTCACTGGCTAACTTCCCTTTTTTCTGACTGAACTTTACTTCTTTAGTTCTCTCTTCTTATTATTTTTAACTTGCGCTCACGCGCCACATATATAAATACCTTATTCATTGAGGCCTCGAAAAATAACAAAGATTGGAGTAATGTGGCGTCAACAATATTAGTTAAATCTCGACAACAACAATGAATTGTAAACACAGCATACGACTCTTAGTGAGTTACATAACCAACCTTGTCATAACTATCGCCTTTAAAATAATTAACTTTTATCAGTCTTGTTATGAAAAAAAACTAAACAATTTTTAAATATTAATTCACAAGTAAATCAAATAATAATGCCTACACTAAACAGTTTTGTATATCTAACTAGCAAGTTTTCTTCAATTGTGAATTAATTTTGAACTAATTTCTGGTTGAATTGTTAACTGCAGTGTAATGTTGTGTTGTTTGGTTTAGTAGAGTTAATTTTATTCGTGGATTGAAATTTGAGATTTTGTTCTTATGGTTGTGTGAGTATGTTCCGACAATAAAGTTTTATAAAGTTGATTTCTTTATCTATGTAGTCAGTTGAGCAAAGTCTTGAAACTGTATTTATAAAAATGTTAGTGTATTGATTTTTGTTTGGATTCATGTGAAAATTCTAGGGAATGAAGAGGCCTATGTGAGTGACGTTTCGGTGGATTTTTGTTTTGAACTGTGTATCACATCTAATAATGTCGGGGTTAAGAAAATATGACTGTTTGTTATTTTTGTGTTCGATTGTGAACTTAATGTTAGAATGAATGGAGTTTATGTGTTCAAAAAATGTGTATGTGTTTAATAGAAATGAAAGTTCAAAAGTGTCATTAACATATTGTTGCGTCATCGAGATCACATGACTACAGTGACGCCACGTTTCTAGAACTATCCCGTATCTTGGCGAATGCTCTAGTATTTGCTAGATATAGGGTAGTTTGGTATATATAAGAGGGGACAACGTGACGCGAGATGAAGGTAATGTAATGTGTGTGGATAGTGAGTAATTGATCGCGCTAAACAAACGCTATAACAACGAACGTCAATAATACTTCTGACCGCAGAATACACTCAACTTCAACAACGGTAAAGTTGTATTCGGAAAGAAGAAACCAGTTTTATTAAGTAAAGAACTTGTGTCGCTAAAGTTTCGTCGGAACGAAGTTACGGAAAGTTAATTAACAAACAGAGACGTAACAATACGAAACTCAATTTTGGAGATAATGGCGTTGGCGTTCTAGTTTAGATAGATGATGTCGTTTTACTTATGTTTCAGTTTAAGTTATTCCCCTAGAATTCGGTGCATTTAGATTAATTCTGGAGTTTTCCAGTATATAATAAAACTAGTTATTAATGATATTATAGCATTAATTAATAAACATCTTTGTAATACTATCTTTAAATTTCACTGAAGATGAAGTAAATGTATTCTGAAACGTTCGAACCTGGTAAATAAAATGTTTTGTGTTTTGTCTTCATCTTTATTATTAAACTGTTTCACAGTTGTTTCTACTTTCACGTACTTCGTGTTATGCTGATCTAATTAACGTTCTTTAGATTACGTACTTTGTTAATGTAGTAAACATATTATATAATAAATTTAGACTACACGTTCAATAAAATCTTTGGTTTTCTTTATATCGTATAAATATATATATTTATATATACAACATACATAGTTGTAAACATAACTACCAGGTGGCAATAAAATCGGCACTTTAAACATGTGAAATAATTTATAGTTATAAAACGAGATTAAAAACGATTCGGAAGAGAATCGTGTCTACTATTTACATAGCAATAACATAATATGGTAGAAAAATATCTTTACGCTCAAGGTCAGTTGTTATCAAAATATGCTTATAAAAATATTACCGCGCATGCGCGATAGGTAGGTGTAATCAGGTAAGAACTTAAAAGTAGATAATAAAGTTTTGAGTCTTGGGGACTACACAGACGAGGAGGAAGTGGTTATGTGTTGTGTTTGTAGACTAGTAATTAAACGCGTTCTACTTAATGCATGTGCAAATGAATCTACTAGTTTTGCAGTGGATGTTTGAAGCTTTATCTATTTGTTTTGTATCTCCTAGGTAGAACAGGAATTTATTATTATCCCAGTTTTACTTGCCTGAAAGTTGTCAATTTTAAAAATTACCACTAGTAGTGCTAGTGTTGGGTACTGCCATTCATAGTTTTTAGTCTATATTATATATGACTTACAACTGTTAATTACTTTAAGAATCAATTTTTGCGTAATTTTAAAATACATTTCTTTTATAATGGGAAACTGTTTTAGTAATACAGGAAGTAACAATCTCAAAAAGGTAGATAACTTGGGCGTTCAAGCTCCAACAGAACGAAATGAGAGTATTTCCATAGGACTTCCAACAAATATTGGACTAAATCCTTTGGTGGGACAGGTTCAAACACATGAACCTACAAGTATAAGACAGGTCCACCATGATTTAGGCTTGCCTGCGATTAATAGAAATGGACCAAGCTTGCCTCCCATTCCAGCAGAAACCGAGACCACAACTGGTTCGAATACTAAAATATTTGTAGCACTGTATGACTATGATGCAAGAACTGATGAAGATTTAAGTTTTAAGAAAGGAGACCACTTGGAAATTTTAAATGATACTCAAGGAGATTGGTGGTTTGCTCGTTCAAAAGCCACAAAAAAAGAAGGATACATTCCATCAAACTATGTTGCAAAACTTAAATCCATTGAAGCAGAACCGTATGTATCTATTTTTTTCACTTTGGAATATGTTTCTTTAGATATGCTCAGTAACGTGTAAGTGTAATTATATAGAAGTAATCTTTAATTGAAAATAACATAAAAACTCAGTTACATAACATACTGTCATACTATTCTGTTACTATTTGTGTTATTAACAGCTGTCATGACCTTCCATTAACCTGAACCTCACATAAATATATTTAACCAAAATCTGAAGAATGAAAAAATATGCCATGAGGCCTAAACATAAAATGTAATATAAAATGCCTGACCATAAAAAGAATTAGCCATCACTTATAATATAGCTCTTCAACCCCTGGAATCATCCTTGTGACCCTCATCTGAACCATTTCCAATAAGCCAATATTTTTTCATAAATAAGGAGACCAAAAATGAACACAATATTCCAAGTGAGACCTAACTAATGATCTATACAGGGATATAATAACCTCTTTTGACTTGTAATCAGTGTGTCTATAAATAGGCCCTAAATTTCTAGTAGCTGTAGTACTAGCACCATATCTCTGCTTCAGTTGCTTGAGTGACTTATCCACCATATATATATCAAGATCCCTTTATTCAGACACATTAGGGAGGTGGTTCTAGACTATATTAAATGTGTAATCCAACTTATGAGGTGGTTCTAGTCTATATTAAACATGTAATCCAACTTATGAGGTGGTTCTAGTCTATATTAAACATGTAATCTAACTTATGAGGTGGTTCTAGACTATATTAAACGTGTAATCCAACTTATGAGGTGGTTCCAGTCTATATTAAACATGTAATCCAACTTATGAAGTGGTTCCAGTCTATATTAAATGTGTAATCCAACTTATGAGGTGGTTCCAGTCTATATTAAACATGTAATCTAACTTATGAGGTGGTTCCAGTCTATATTAAATGTGTAATCCAACTTATGAGGTGGTTCTAGTCTATATTAAATGTGTAATCCAACTTATGAGGTGGTTCTAGTCTATATTAAACATGTAATCCAACTTATGAAGTGGTTCTAGTCT
>NW_013667185.1:108676-110960 GCF_000517525.1 Limulus polyphemus
ACGTAACAATATCAATACCAACATAGTGGAGGATGAAGCGCAGATTGTATGGCTTGTGTTTCAATATGGGTCTTAAATACGTTGGCACGAACAGGGGAAACCGAATTGCTTATGCTTAAACAATATACTTGAAGGAATTTTTTATTATTGAAAATGAAGATGGTTTTAGTTGTTGCAACTTCTAAGAGAAAAGCGAAAAGTGTACTGGCAATGTGTATTAAATGATTGTGGTCATTAGGGTAGTGATCAAATGCAATATTACAGGCTTTCTTGACGGAACTTCGAGGAAAAGTGACATAATATCAAAGCTAGCCATTAAGGTTTTATGGTTAATTGTTTTGATGTGTTTCTGAAGTTAAAGTTATATTTAAGAAAGTAACCCGCAGATGTTACTTATGGTGTGAGAGCTCAGTCTACGTATCTGCTAGGATTAGAGTTAAACTAGTCATAAGTGGATAGTATAGGTCTTATTGGGCCTGACTAGCTACCTTACCTCTAGTCTTTCCCTGATAAATTAGGGACGGCTAGCGCGGATAGCTCTTGTGTAGCTTTGTGCGAAATTCAAAACAAACCAAACCTGTGAGGCAGTCCTGTTTACTAAGCTGTTAAAAGGGGAAGGGGTAAAAAATTTGTTAAATTATAATTGCTATCATAAGATAGTAAAAATACCGGTCACAATTTTTATTAAATTTTCCCACAAAAACACCTAGAGAATGACCCGCGTTTGTTCTTATTAATAAACATTTGGCATACTACTTTGAAATCAATGTTCATTACATTATTCATGCTTAATAGGGTGAGTCCAGCAAGTCGTTCTTCACCCATGCTGCTTCTTAGGAACATCTTGATTTTACGTAGGCACGTAGCCTCATAGCTGCCAACAGTGAGAGTACATCCAAGCCGGTTTATGTTCTAACATTTGGGAAAACATCATCATCTGCACGTTGAAGACAGTCTATCATATTAAGCAAGTTATGTTTGATGTGCTTTTCTTTCCAATATCTCTTCCATTCCTTTACTACTGTTTGTAGTATTGATGGCTGAGGCAAGTCCTGCTCCCAGAACATAATCCCATCCACTGCCCTGTACTTCCTGAACAAGAGCAAGAATTTCTCCACCACGTCGACTTTCTATGTTTTAAATTGATCTTTTATCTCTGTAGATAAATGGTCACAGAAAGGGATGGCAACATTTCTCAGGAAATATATCTTGACAGAAATGCTTGATGTATTTGAACGATGGATTTACCTGATACGTTTTTGTGCCCTGGGCGCCAAAATATTAATGCCAACCAATGTCTCCAGTCGCAATGCATCATCAAGCTATACACTAAGTTCCTCATTTATATCATTTCTCATTCGCTCAAGTGTTTGGTCTATCATTCTGTAAACATGATAGATGTCTAGGCCACGTCTTTAAAGTTTAGCTGAAATTTGGCTTGACACCTTCCAAAGCATTTTTGACAACAAGAAATGCAATAATATTTTGGGATGACATGAGACTCTTGAGAATTTGCTGTGCTTTTACTCTGGTTTCTTGGTTCCAAAGTCGAGGCCAAGAACCAACACTGTAAATTTCTGTATATGCAGCTGGGTCTAAGATTGATTCCAGACAATCACAGATATATTTGAATATTTCATAAAATGTTTCAGAGCACGTATGCCACTCTACCCGCCTGGTTTTAAACATCCCTACCAACCTTTTTTTTTCACATCTGGAGTCGTATATTCTAGACATCGTTCAAGACAACAGTGGCGCTGAGGTAAACTATAAAAATAAATGAACACTCTCCCCTTGCCTACATTTCCATAGATTATTAAAGGAAAAAAGGGGGGGGGGGTCCGGACCCTCTCTAAATTTGCCACTGTAGCGCATGTATATATTTCTGTGTCATTGCAAAGTACTAGTACGCGATGATGACAAAAGCTTGTTGAAACGTCCTATACTTGTAATAAAGATTCTTCCACTACCCTTTCAAGCTGTTTCCAAACTTGATTTTCTAAAAGTGAATTCCTCTTCATCAATTTAACTTCTACAGATAATATGATAACATCACAGTCCTACCGATAACACTCGTCAATCACTGTACTCACTGAAGCTACACGGCTTGAAGCTCTTTTATACGACCACACTTCTCTTTACGCTACACTACACAAGTACACAAGTGACCTTAAATAGGCCTCATTATACAAGCCGAAATGTCGTCCTCTTTTTATTCAATAGGCAATTTCAACCAATTATAGTGCTGCGTCAGCGAGGTCACGTGACTAGTGTCACGCCCCTG
>NW_013667185.1:111408-129217 GCF_000517525.1 Limulus polyphemus
GGACAATAATGTGTGTAGGTAGTGAGTAATTGATCTGCAGTCAGAGTATTATTGAAGTTGAGCACGTTCGTTGTTATAGTGTTTGTTTAAGCGCAATTGTTGAAATTAAGTGTATCGTAAAGTTATATTCGGAAAGAATAAACCAGTTTTATTAAGTAAGGACTTGTGTCGCTAAAGTTTCGTCGGAACGAATTTACGGGAAATCAATTAACAAACTGAGACGTAACAATAGTTTTGAAACCTGTTATGTCTACTCTGATTAAAGTTTCACTAAAACAATAGTCATTCTATCTCACAAAATCCCATGAAAGTTCAAATAGGACAAAAACCTTCAACTTTTGAGACTGGAAATATTAGAAAGCTATATAGATTAAAATGAAAAAGCCAAAAGTAAACTTAAACTTTATAATACTATTAGTTAAGTAAGGCCTTGCATTTCATTTCTTCTCGTTATATTTTGATACACTTGTGTAAAAATTTGTGTCTGATTTTATGAATTTCATTATGTTTCTCAAATTCGTGATAACTGGCATGAACACACGTTATCTTATTGTTTCGCGTATAAAATTCGTCAGTTACAAGGTACGTTCACTTATTTGATAACATTGCATAAAGTCATTGTTCGAGACTCACATTCAATGCTCTTTATTTTTATTCCAATGTATTTCAGTGGTTTAGCCCTAATTATACAGAATTACAAAGTTAAAATCCTTATCACAATTCCCCGTGATGGACATATAACGAATTGTCTTGCTATGAATGTAATTTTGTAAATATTGCCAGCTCCCGAAGATCGCCGAGACATTTGATAAAAACGCTTTTTTTTTCCGATAGATATAATTCGTGTTTTTATTTTAAGATAAAGCCAATACTTCAATCAGCACTTTAGACTCTACAATATTTGTATATTTTACTAGTATTTTTTTTATCTCGTGGTTAGTTCGATCAACTCACAATCACAGGTAGCGGAATAGAACTCAACATTAAACATGCTCGGTCTTTCAGCCACAGAAGCGTTATAATGTGACAACCAATCCCATTATTCGTTTGTAACAGAGCAGTGCAAGAGCTGTGTATCGGCGCTGCTGGTCAGTTGCCTTTTCTCTTGTCAGCAATTCAAAATTAGGGATGGTGATAGAAAGCCTCAGTAGCCTAGCCATAAAAACAAAATAAACAATATATTCATAATTCATCGGAACACTATAAAGTATTTGTAAGATAAATTCCCGTTTTTTTGTTTAATTATGAGTGCCAAAAGAAATACTAAACTCGTGTTTGAAATTAAAAAACAACCTAAATTTCCAGATGCAAAGTGTATTTCAAATAATCCAACCACGACGCTTTGGTTAGAGTCCATCAAAGATTGATTAAAATATAGTTTAATCTGGAATTTTAGTTGTTGTTTTTATTAGAATATCTAACTCATACTTTTGTATTTAATGGTAATGAGTATGAAACACCTCATTTGTGTGTCCTTAAAATAAACATGATGTATTTTTATTTTAAATCTCTTTTGTAATATGCCTTTTTAAAATCATTATTGTGAACTGTACTGTATATTGAATATCTTTACTCAGCTGTCATGTTTCTACTTTACTTGTTATTTTCTCTCTTACAAGTAATTATTTATTATATTTACATTTGTGGTATTCCAAAGATAAACCAAGCAGACAGAGACCTGATCTTCGCTACAAAAAGTGGTTTGCAGATGTGGTATTTTGAAGGAAGTGTAGTGATATGTTGCAGATGGAATGAAAGAGACAAGTCGATGTAAAGTTGAAATAAAATCAAATTCTTATTTACAAAAGAAACAGAAGAAAAATCACTGATCGTAGGAGGAGTAGGTAACTGTTGAGTTTCAGTAAAGTTAAGAATGAAATTAATTGTTTTAATCAAAAAGTAAATACAATATAAAAAATGGAGACGGACTTTACTTGAAGGCAGTACCGTTCACATAAATGTATGGGCCCGAGACAACCTTTCTCTTTGGAATTCCTTCCATAAAAACTTCAGCTCAAGTTTTTATCGGGCCCTCTTCCCCTAAGCTCTCCATAACAAGCATATTAGTAATACCACCATTTAGCTTGTGCGTGAAAGACGGCCATTTTTTCAGTAAAAATGAGGTGTTTAGAACATTCTAACCCCTAAAGAGAGAAAACAAGAAGTCCATATTTTCTTGCTAGTGATATACATTCTCAGGTATAGATAATAACTTTTCTGTTCAAAGATGACATTATACACGTCCAATACTAATAAATTATGACATTATTTCATATATATCTACATGACTTACATTATAGTTATCATGGTATAACAAAACAGTTTGCACACCTTGACTGTAATTACTTATAGTAATAATACGGTGTATTTACATATGAATTCACACTGCAAGAGTCATACAGATTTAGTAAATTACGCATAACAGCTTCACCAAAATGACTACATGAATGGATGCTGTACAATAAGCATGCCATCACATACTAGAACAGCTATGGTTTAACAATATAGTACATGAGTTCAACACTCATTAAATTTCATCTGCTATACATCCAATTAATATTGTAAGTTTTATTTTCATTGTTTGAATTTAGGTGTTTGCTAGAGGACGCATGATATTAGGTTTAAGCACCGTCATAAAAGCAGTCCTAGGGTACCTAGAAAGTTCATGATTACATCAAGAATTTAATAACTTTCACCAATATCTAGATATAGGTACATTTATATAATAAAATTTTCGGTTTTTCTCTTCGTAGGTGACTCTCGACTCTCAATTGATAATGTTCAAATGTGCTCAGTGGTTTGTCTCGAGTTCGAATCCCAGTGTGTTTTTTTTAATAACTTTGTTAAGTATTTACTCATCATTTTTATAGAAATATATCACAGTATTAGGAAAAAACAACACAACAATACATTGTGAATAGAATAACTTTCTAAGATTGATTATAAAAACTAGGTGTTACAGTGTTTATATGGCTCGATTATAGTCAGGAGCTCAAATCCCAATCTAATAAATATATCACAGTATTAGGAAAAACAACACAACAATACATTGTGAATTGAATAACTTTCTAAGATTGATTATAAAAACTAGGTGTTACAGTGTTTATATGGCTCGATTATAGTCAGGAGCTCAAATCCCAATCTAATAAATATATCACAGTATTAGGAAAAACAACATAACAATACATTGTGAATTGAATAACTTTCTAAGATTGATTATAAAAACTAGGTGTTACAGTGTTTATGTGGCTCGATTATAGTCAGGAGCTCAAATCCCAATCTAATAAATATATCACAGTTTTAGGAAAACAACACAACAATACATGGTGAATTGAATAACTTTCTAAGATTGATTATAAAAAATAGGTGTTACAGTGTTTATATGGCTCGATTATAGTCAGGAGCTCAAATCCCAATCTAATCGAAATTTTATGATTATTTCATTATTATTATTATATTTCTTGCTTTATATATTTATTATCATATTTACAACAAGCTCTTTTGAATATTTGGAAATATATGAATCATAAACTAAATAAGAGATAATATCGTATTACATAATAAACACGAATTACTGTAGGTATCAAAAACAACTTAAATATCTTTTTTAAGGCAACAGATGACACTACCATACATTATTATTAATGTTTTTCACCTTCCGTAAGAGATTTAAAAAAATTTTGTCAAACAATTTATAAACATTTTTAATGAAGAGATATACCTTCGTGAATTTGTCTTTCACCATAAAATTCATTTCCTTTGCCATTACAATAATTAAATCGCAGTTTCATA
Organism: Limulus polyphemus; assembly: GCF_000517525.1. Classification (NCBI taxonomy): domain Eukaryota; kingdom Metazoa; phylum Arthropoda; class Merostomata; order Xiphosura; family Limulidae; genus Limulus; species Limulus polyphemus. The sequence continues at coordinate 115,201 of NW_013667185.1, forward strand.
GATTTATGATGTAGGAATATTACTTCGAGAACCATATTTTTCGCATAGTTCAATCTATAAGGCTTTATAAGAAAGAACGTAACACAAAAATACACATATCAAAATTATAATCGAGGACAACTTACAGGAGATGACCAAAGATACACAAAAATACTGTTTTCGTGAAATACTATAAAAAGGATATTCTTTATATATATATATATATATATATTAATACAATATAATTAATTTGTAGAAAATTTGTTCATAAAACATTTATTTAGATTTAACTTTTAAAAGAAAAATTAATCATCATTTACCATCATATGATAGGCATTCAGATAGTTAGTTATAAATACAAGTAAGAAGTTACTTCACTGATTGGAAATTAAGTGAGGTATTTGGTGTGTGAATGATCGAGAGAAGCTTGATTGAGTAAAATTATTCAATAAGACTTGTAAGTGAATCAGTAAGTTAGACAGCATTATCAATGAATATTCTGTTAAATATTATTAGTGTATTAGGCATACATAATTTCAGATTTTAAGCTGAAAAGGTTTTCGTTTTTTTGTGAACCTTAGGCCTACAACTAGCATTAAAGCCAACATAGCCTGCAGCAAACGTTATTTAAAAAAATGAATGAACTAATTCTCATTATGTGGACTGGACTTAGCATTATCTTTACCAAATAATCAAAACAAGAAAAGATAATCCATCCAATGATAGAACATATTACAGCAATATTATTGTCAGGTTTTATGTACGAGCCGGATTCTTTACAGTAGATGTCTGTGACTTGTTGGCAATAAATTTCAACAATCAGCAAACAGCACACAATCCACTTGTTTTAAAGTAATATATTAAAACTAGTCAAATATATATACAAATGTTTATTACACTGTTGACCATCACAGTTGTATCCAGAGCTTAAAATAATTGTTTCTTTTTCCTCAAAGTCCATACAGACTGGTTCAGTTACTTGACAAGGTGAATTATTCTTCCTGTTCTGTTATTACAATACAGTCTGTGATAATTTCACTTTAAAAATCGCCACTATACAATCTTTATGGCTAAACTCATAATCATGCAGTATAGATCTAATTATAATATTGAACTACATTTTTGGCGCATATTTATACCTCGACAGAGATCTAGAACATTCCTTACAATACTAGGTATTACGATGCAATAATACTCAATGACAAAAACTCAAAAGGTTCTAATAAGATGACACAATAGTATAACGATCACCAGTTCATAGCTATTGAACTACATACCGTATGATTCGTGAACAATTATGTAAACAAACTTGCGATAAACTATGGCTTCTAAAAATAACTAAATTTAACATTCGCACTAGATAAACTATCTAAATCATAACTGTCGCATTAAACTGAAACTGAAAAAGTTGCATATATCTAACAATGAGTCCATCTTCAAGAAAAATATTTACAGTATTTTTTTCTATATACAAAGACTTATTTCAGTTCATGCACAAAGTCTACTTATACAGCCTGCATCAATATTTGCAGTCCTCAGTGTGGATTTGGTAGTTTTGGAGGTACAAGGCCCAACTCATAATCCTCAAACTGTCGATTTTGTACCTCTGGATGTATGCAAGAGGCTGATGGTCCGTCTGGATGATGAACTCCTTCCTGTAGAAGAAGTTCTGAATTTTTGAATAGCAAATATGATGGCCAAACACTCTCGTTTAATCACAGAGTAGTTCTTCCTCATTGCTCAACAGCTTTTTACTGACATACATATGGGAAAAAGTCTGCCTCCATGTTCTTGCAAAAGTGCTGCTTCAATTCCAACGTCTGATGCATCAGCCTAAATGATGACTTTTTTCTTGAAGTCTGGCATTCTAAGGATTGGCAAACTTCCTAATACGTTCTTTAACTTCTGTAATGCTTTTGATATTTCCAGTTCATCTTGTTGGGTTGGCCTTTCTTTACCAGGTCAGTCAGTGATACAGCAACTTCAGCATAGTTTGGGATGAACTTCCTATAGTAACCCATTAACTCCAGGAAGAATCTGATTTGCTGCTTGGTCGTTGGAACTGGTGTATCTTGTATGTGGGTTAGCTTCTCCTCTTCCATGGCTATCTGATAGTTGTCCACCTTGTGTCTTACAAAGTCCAGCACAGATTAACCAATGTAGCATTTAGATGGTCTGATAGTCAAACTTGCTGCCCTCACTTGCATGAACAACTCTCTGAGTCTCTTCAGGTGGTCTTCCAATCTGGCTGTTTGGGTCAAATTGTTGTACACATAATGCTCGATGTTGATGGTTTTGTGCAACATCTTCTTCATCATGCAGTTGAATGTTGCCGCTGAGTTGACTAACACAAAAAGCATCCTCTCAAACTGGTAGCATTTATCTGGTATTACAAAGGTTGTCTTCTCTTTAGATTCTGTCTCTATTGGAATTTTGCGAAGAACCTTTACTGAGGTCGATCTTGGTAAAGAACTTGGCCTTATCTAGTTTTGCCATGATAACCTCTGGGTTGTCTATAGCTTTGGAGTCGAACCTCATCACAAGATTCAGTGTATGTAGAAGCAGTTTGACCCATCCTCACTTCTTCACAATTACCACTGGTGAATAGTAGGCTGAATTCGAATGCTGAATGATTCCAGCTTCTAACTTTATCTCAACTTCTTGTTTGATCAGGTCTCTCATCACATAAAGCATCTTGTAGGGCTTCACCTTGACTGGATTCCTGGTCGTGGTCTCGATCTTCTGTTGCAAAAGGTCTGTCTTGCTTGGTCTATCTGTGAAGACATCTGCATATTGGCACAGTAGATCTTGTAGCTCTCTCTTCTGCTTGCTAGTCAGTTATTCACTGATGTTAACGTTTGTGTATGTCTCATGTCCACCCAGTGGTCTTAGGTCTACTACATCTTCCTCTTCTGTGACACAGTCACCATCTTCTAGTTCTGCATCTATGACAGCCACATCTGTACTGTCCATCTGCCCCTTAATATCTGCAACCATTAGGTCTTCTTCCCTCTCGAAGTACCTCTTCAACAGATTGGCACAGTAGATCTTGGTCTTTCTGTCCACTTTCCCTTTATAGTCAATCCTGTTGACCACTTTCTGCACTTCAAAAGGTCCTTTCCACTGCAGGGTGAGTTTATTGTTGTATGTGGGTAACTGAAATAAGACCTCTGTTTGACCTAGTAATGTCAATCCTTGGTCTTCTTGTCATGAAAGTGTTTCTGACTGCTTTGACCTGCATACAAACTTTCTTGAGCAAGTTTATAGGTCACCTACAGTCAGTTTCTGAGGTCTTACACGTACAGGTATGTGTTCCTGACTCTTCTTCTCCTGTTCAGAGTTCTTTCAACATCTGCTTCGAACCTCGTGTTGTTCTTCTGTACAGTAACTCAAAGAGTGAAAATCCTGTACGCACTTGTGGGACTTCTCAGTAAGCAAATAATATTGCCTGCAGGTACCTCTCCAAGTCTCTCTCTCTCTAAGACTGTCGACTTTCCCACAAAGTCCACTATATCTGGGGTTGTACGGGGAGGTAAAGAGCTGCCTAGTGCTGATGAGACTGCACAACTCTTGAATCAGTTCTGAAGTAAATTGGGTTACTATGTCACTGAAGACTTCTTTTATAAAGCCTACTCTGCAGAACACTTCCAGGAAGGCTTCTGCTACTCTCTCTGTCTATATCACAAGTTCACTTTAAAATCACCGCTAGAACTGTTGGTTACCACAGTTGTATTCAGAGCTTTATATAATTGTCTCTTTGTCATTAAAGTCCACACACGCTGGTTCCATTGCTTTAGAACATAATTTGACAAAACAAATTATTATTCTTGCTCTGTTGTTACAATATAGTCTGTATTAATTTCACTTTAAAAATTGCCGCTATATGCTGTTTACGGCTAAACTCACAATCACTCAGTTTAAATCTCACTATATTGAACTACATTTTTGGTGTATATTTATACCCCGACAGAGGTCTTGAACGTTCCAAATACTACTAGATATTATGATGAAATGATACTCAATTAAAATAACGAGAAAAACTCAGAAAGTTCTAATAAGATGACATAATGATATAACAATCGTCAGTTCATAACTATTGAACTACACAATGTATGATTCGTAAACAGTTACATAAACAAAGTTGCGATAAACTATCACTTCTAAAAATAACTAAATTTAACACTCACACTAGTTAAACTAACTAAATTATAACTGTCGCATTAAACTTAAGCTGAAACAGTCGTGTATATCTAACAGTTATCTAATTCTATTTTGTATTTCTAAGGACAACGACAGTAGAACTTTCCTAATGGGTCATAATTGATGTGTTACCCCCTTCTTTTCATACATTTCTCGTAAATTTTCACGAAAATATTCTCAATTTTTTTGCTAATCATGGACTAGTTCAACCAAAAATCATAAACCTAGGACATACCAGGATGATCACACAGTGGGCTGATGTGTCATATATACATACAGCCATGTAGTTAAGGTTCTCTTGGTCTCCTGAATTCCCGAAGTCGGGACAAGTTACCGGGCTGCCTCCCAGCCCCTAATCCGTGAGCAGTATACTGCTTGTAGTTAAACTGAACACAAAACTGGTCCTTCCACATCACACCTATTCTCTCTCCCAAGTTAAAAATAAATCTGGATGAAAATGCCAAACTGCTCTTACGTGGCAATAAACTTAATCAAAACAACAATATATTTAAATAAATAACTTCTTATCAAATTTAAAAAAAAATAGATAAATAATGTTTAGGTTATTAATTATTAGCATGAATTTTGTTTGTTTGTTTAAAGTTAAGCACAAAGCTATACAATGGACTATCTGTGCTCTGCCCACCACGGGTATCGAAACCGGTTTCTAGCGTTGTAAGTCCGCAGATATACCGCTGTGCTACTGGGGGGCTTTAGCATGAAAATGTGATTTGTAATTGACTTGAAGAGAACAATCATTATTCATGAAATATTGGTGACATATACAGTGCCTAGACTATTACCATGTCTGTCATATATATCAGTCAGCCTTGAATCCTGGTACTGAGCGAAAGCCCTGTCGACACTAGTTATATAAAACGTTATGTGGTTGACATATCATGTTCCCTTTTCGTTTCACTACTGGATTGTTAGAGCTATTATTGTAATTTTATCCCATTGATGCTGTGGTTTCTTGGCCTGTTCTGCAAATAAAGATACTAGTCTGCTTGTAAAGTTAATTAATATAATAACAAATATAAATAAATAAATAAATGGTGTTAAAGTTTAAGAACAAAATAAAATGTGTTATTAATTCTTAACATAAAAACCTAACTTATACATGACATAAATTAAATTATTTGATATTTACAATTCACTTCCTAAAATTTATGGTCAGTCATTATCATATTATAGATTTAGAATACACAAATGACGACGAGCAATGTACATCAGTAGACAACAGTCAACATCAGATTATGGATTTAGAATACACTAATGACGACGAGCTATGTACATCAGTAGACAACAGTCAATATCAGATTATGGATTTAGAGTACACTAATGACGACGAGCTATGTACATCAGTAGACAACAGTCAATATCAGATTATGGATTTAGAATACACTAATGACGACGAGCTATGTAGACCAGTAGACAACAGTCAATATCATATTATGGATTTAGAATACACCAATGACGGAAATATGTAAATAACAATGAAGTAATGCGACAATGGGGAAATTATAAAATAATCTTGTAAGTTACTCCTGAGGATGACGTAGATCACGTCGAAACATGTACTTGTAGACAGAAATTTTAAAGTGGAAGCCGTACGGCTTCAATAAAGTTTTTATAGTGTAAATATAAAACGTTGTTTTTAATTATTTATTATAATAAAAAAACTTTAATATCTTTTCAACCCAATAGATGGCCACACAATGCATTATTATTGACGTTTTTCTCCTTTCCTAAGAGATTTTTAAAAATTTAGAAATATTCTTTTTATGAAAAGTTATACCTTCATGCATTTGCCCTTCACTATCAAAGTGTTTACCTTTGGCATCATAATTAATAAATCACAGGGTCAGGCATTTGACCATGTATGGATATTTCTTCAAGAACCAGTTGTTTCGTATGGTTCAATCTATAAGGCTCTATCTAGAAGCAGATTTAAACATGACACAAAAATACACATAAGTCAAAATTCTAATAAAGGACCATTTACAATAAATAACCAATTATACAAAAAAAAATGTTTTCGTGAAATACTATAAAAACGATATTCTTTATACACATATTTATACAATATAATTAATTTGTTGAAAATATGTTCATAAAACATTTATTTAGATTTAACTTTCAAAAGACAAATTAATCATCATTTACCCTTACATGACAGGCATTCATCTAGTTACAGTACATTTGATATATATTCATTTAAAGGATGATTGAAAGCGGTTAAATGCTACCCTGCTATTTTCATTCTTTTGTGTAAACTATTCCTCTTACTATTCCGTGCTTTGCAAGTAATATCACTTATTTATGTATTATTCAGAGTTAGAAACTACAGAGAATAGTTTAAAACTTTTTGAAGTGTGTGACTGGTGGAAAGCACTTCTAGATATATACATTACTACCTTTTTTCATACCTTGAATCAATTACATCCATATACAACGTAATAAAGTATTTGAAGACGTAAAAACTTTTCTCTTTCGTAAATAATTATTAGATTTAGTTATTGTGCATAACATTGATGCCTTGCTATCAAATACTGTACTAGATTGAACAGCTATCACAACTAGAAATATGCGAAAAAGACATCTGTAATTACTTAGAAATTTGTCAGGCTCTGTGATATTTTTCACACAGTATAATCAACAGAAATATTTAATTTATGTAGATGTAATGAATTTAACAAAAAAACATAAATTATGTTTTGGTGGCAGGTGTCCTTTAATTAACAACAAACAAATCATCTACAAATGTTCAGGGAGCTATTAAAAATACACAAGGTGAGTTTGATTAAATAAACGAAATAAGATGCAGGGCATTTTTCAAACAAGAGTTATGTTATATGTCAACTTAAAAAGAAAATTAAGAACGAGAAACAATAGGTAACTCCCTATGTTTGTGGTGTGATAATGTGTCAGTATATCTACTTATATATATTGGATATTGGTATTAGTGTTAATTTAAGAAATGTTCTTTGTAATGTTGATAACGTAGCAAAATAAACTAAACCTTAACTATAATAAATCAATTTATTGCCACAGTAATTTCACACATTATGTGTATGCCACGACGAACTCCATATCACACATTTCAGGATTCCAACATCCTTTTTTTCAAATATAGTTTGATGTTTTGCTGAAATCAATAAACAACAGATTGTGTGACTTTAGACGTAATGATGAATCGTTAGTTTTTATATTGTATTTTATAACAGTTTAATATATTTTTGATAACTAAGCATCCTTTAACAATTATATTCTCAATGTCATGTTTTTATCCTTCTAAGTTCACTCTCACTGTCACAGAATTTTTTCAATTATCTGTACGTTTTTTATCTTGAGAAGAAAAACATTCGTAGATGAAAATTTGTATGATGATATAACACATTTTAATTTTAATTTCTATGTTCTTGTATATTAACCATGAAATAAATATATTCTGCAAATTTGGCTGAACTACTCAAATGTGAAAAGTGGCACTTTTACTTATTTTGATCAACATCTAAACTACCGTTCTGAGCAATGTTTTTTATTTGCTTAATTAATATATTTTGTTTGTTAAAAGGCGTTTTTGACATGACTTACAAAACTTTCATGAATGTGTAAGCCTCATGTTCTTTCAACCTGGGACACTTTTCATGCATTTACTCATTCCGAATAGGGAGATATTTCAGAGAATATTATGATTCACTACAACATACACACCAAAGGTGCTGAAATACACTTGCATTTTAAGAGCCTTGATTCTGTGTTTGTGAAGTGTTTAAATAAATATTGTTTCAGCTTGCTTAAGTCTGTATTTAGTCTCTTTCTTTGCTTGAGACTTCAAGATCGCACCACTTCAAGACTAAAATCAAGAAAACTTTTCTATAAAATCAACGAAAGAAAACTTCAACATTCAGGGACCTTGGAGAGAGGAATGGAGGGAGTGCCCTCCCAGGGGTGGAGACTTGGTGGGGGACCCCACTGAGCCACTGCCCGGTTTCTATCACCTAACCAGAATGCAATGGACACAGGCTGAGGTCAGGTCATGGCAGAACAGCGGCCAACCTGCATCGATGGGGTTATCGTGAATCCCCTACATGCCCAGCATGTCAGGATTCCCCACAAGACACAGACCATCCCGTGTTGCACTGTCCGGTCACTGCGGTACCGGGGGGATATGGTACAATCTATGAAGCGGGCGAGGCATTCATTGACTGGATCATGACAACGAATTTGGAGGTGTGAGAAACACCATACGCAACTACTATGAGAAATCAGATTTTGCTTCACATGGAGATCCTTTTGTTTTTCTATGGATCCTACCCGAATACTTGAGGATGAGTCAGGAAAACTGAGAATACCGCACCATGTTATTTATCAGTTGTATTAGTCAGCCATTTTTACGTTGTGACGTGTATACAATAGGAATTTAATAAGTAAGTGACTGTTAAGGATGATTTATGAGTTAGTCATATCAATAAACATAACCTGTAGAAAATGTACATTACAGTTAAAGAAATAAATTGTTTTTATTATCCTTAAGTGGACTGGACCTTCCATTACTTTTATCAAATAATAAAAAAGAAGTTGCCTAACGATAGAAAATTCTAGAACACTACCTTAAAAAATGAGATGCTTTTCAGCCATATGAACGAGGTCACTGTCAGATAATCCAAAAAAGTAATATTCTGTAATTATAATGGGCTGTAATTAAGAATTAGAAACTTTCCCAAACAATTTAATCTTTATTATATCGTCAGATAAATGAATGTGTAGCACGGATATCTCTTCCACGCTGGGGAGAATTTTGAAATTTTCTTTTTGTGAAGTAGTGATTACTATGTTCAAACATTCTGTACATTTATGACTTGTAGTGAATAACAGAGGTTACCAGTGTTACATTTTTTAGTATTCTATCAATGTCATAGTATTTCACATCTTGCAAAATGTGAGTTGATAAGAAAACCCTGCAATTATTTATAAATAATATGAGATTTAAATTTTGTCGACGAGTAAAAGTTTTCTGCTTGGTTGAAGATAAATTGATCTATAAAGATTAATGAAATGCTGAAATGTTTTTGGTTTATAAACATATTTCTTTATGGACATAGTTTGGTTATTTATATATAATACATGTCTTCAGATCGAAAACAGGTCAACCTGTCAAAATGATTTATAAACATATTTCTTTATAGACATAGTTTGGTTATTTATATATAATACATGTCTTCAGATCGAAAACAGGTCAACCTGTCAAAATGATTTATAAACATATTTCTTTATGGACATAGTTTGGTTATTTATATATAATACATGTCTTCAGATCGAAAACAGGTCAACCTGATAAAGAAGAGCTTGAGTTTTATTGTTTTTATATGATTAAACTACTTTTATTCTAAGCGTGTGTAGTACATGGCGGTTGATATGTAAAACTTTAGAAGTTTCTGTATTTTCTTTCAGTTTCTTTTGGACATAGGGAGTTGCTCAAGTAAATATCTAACTTTTCTTCAGTTTAGATATGCCTTGGACTTGGTTCACTAAATGGCCATTAACCACATTCTCTTGCATAAAAAAAAAGGTATCTCATAATGTCCCAAAATAAACAGCTATCTTTTCTGTCAACAAACCGTGTAATGGCCCAGAGCTGCACTGCCCTTAAATAACAGTGGACGAAAGTCACGTGTACGATGAGTAATTGAAGTAAAGCCAGGTTCTTAGGTAGATTCTGATAATATTTTAAATTTGATTTAGACTTGCTAGATTTTAATATAATTTTAACCTTGTTTTAAGTTTTCATCTTATCTCACGGAGTTAGACTTTGTTATATCGTTTTAACTTTGGGTTTACTTTCATTTTGCAGTTTCACTTTTTCTCTTTCATCACTAAGGTTTCACTTCATCTTTCTCTCTCTCTCCTGCCAACCAATCACACTCACTACAAAAACACTTGAACATGTTTTCTTTTAATGCATTGTGCTTTTAAATTTTTTCTTTTGTTGTTGTTGTTAAAGATTTTAGTTATGCATTTTTGTGTTTTCCTCGTTCTTTAAGTCAGTTCTCAATCAGAGTTCACAGAATAACAGACTCATATTCTGTTGCTTTATATCCCATTATATATATAAGCATGACCAGATAAGTTACTTTTAGTCTTACTCCAGTTTAAAAATGAATCAGAAAGCGATTTAATACTGTTTTACCCCGTGTTGACAATCTAGACATTTCTTGAAATTTGTAATGTTTAGCAGGAAGATAATTTGATATAATGTGGTGAGGTTGGTCTTTCAATGGCTGGAACTTTTTTCAAAGTTTAATAAACATTTTGAGCCATATATAAAAACAGAGTTGGGCTAAACAGAGGGTTTGTTAGTAATTCAATGAGCAATGTGTATATGATTTTGTCAGTTTGTCTGTTACTCTCAGCCAGTTCATCAATGAATTAGTTCATTTCTGCGAACGTTGACTTTGTGTTTATTGGAAATTCTTTCAGATTTAGTTTCTTTGTGAAATAAAGCCTAACACTGAACGTTGCTTATTTTAACAATAAAATTTCAAACTAAGAAATAAACCTATTTGTTATTGATACATGGACTGGGCTTTCGGTTATTTTTCTTATTGAATAGTCTAACATAACCCACAAAACAATATAAACCATTACAACATTGGTGTCAGCAATGGGATTTTGTTCTTTTAATAAAACAAAAATTCAGAATCAACATCAAGGTAATGACACCTGCTTAAAGCAAGCTCAAATTTTGCTGACAATGATAAAACATAGTAAGGAAGAAAATGAAGGAAGAGACGAAAAAGTAGAAAAGATGACAAAGAAGAAAGATATGGAAATTTAAAAAAGTTTCATTATTTGTTTGAAGTTAAGCACAAAGCAACACAATGGGCTATCTGTGCTCTGCTCACCACGGGTATCGAAACCCAGTTTCTAGAGTCATAAGTCCACAGACATACCGCTGTGCCAATTGGGGGCTTATAAGAAAGAGACATAAGATTTACAAAGGAATTACAATCAAAATTCAATTGATAGAAACATGATAAAATTCTTCACACTGAAACCGAAAAATGTTTTAGGATATCTAGAAGGATTATAACAACAAGTTAAAAGAAGAGCACGAGGGTTATAACAAGATCTATGAAATACAAAGAGATATCAATGACAGCAAATACAAACAATCGTCTGAAACAGAATTGAAAATTGCAAGGATAAAACCACTTATCTCTCTCTCTCTCTACGTTTTAACCTCAAACATCATGAACTATGCAATATGAAGTAGGAGAACCGATCAGGTCTACATTTATTATCGCTACTATTGTAATGTCTATGACTGCAAAATCTTCTTGGATTGCTTCATCTACACGACTATCTCACCAACTTATAGCATTAAGGAAGTCACGTGAGCAACAATGCCCAACAGACAATGATTGGATAGGTAACAAGGGAAGCATGTTCATATGCAAATAGAAATAATTTTCAAAATTCAACGAATGGAGTAGTATATGAGAAAATATTCAGCTTGCTGTTTAGTTCTTTTAATAAAAAAACAGCTTTAACAATATTATGCAAACTTTTATCAGACAGCCGCAAGAATGACCAGGAATCACTGGCTGTCTTGTAAAAAATATTCCAGAAAGAAGTTTATAAATGAAAGTTTAGGAGCAGAGTAGGAAGGGAGGAAGAAGAGACTTCAGCTAAGCTTGCTCAAGATGCAGGAAGACTTATGCAATTATCTCATCCAGAAATAATGATAATGAATATGTTGCCACACGACCTTAATGGATGAGAATATGCAAATTACACTAAAGTATAGCAGATTTATGCCATAAAGGAAGCTATTCTATTGGCGATGGAACTAGAATTAATTTAAGTCGCAGATAAACAGCTTCAAGCACCACTCAAAAAACATTAACTTCCTCTAATGGAAATTTAGAATAACTCTAAAAAATAAACAGACAGTTTTTTACTCAGCACGAAGGAAGTAAGACGCAAAACAGGTGTTTCAATAATATAAAATGACATATTTACAGGAACCACAGAAAATATCCTTTAAAAAACAGAATGTTCCTAAAAGATGTCAGGAAAAGTAAATTGCTATGAGTGTGGAAACATGGCCATTATATCTGAGACTTTCATGAATCAGCCATTGGTAATAAATCAAGGAGACGATATGCTGAGGATGAGAATGCCCTATTATCCCTAAGCAAAGCGTTATATAAAGAAATCAGTCCAACAGTATCATTTTATGATGTTATTGACATCGATTCTGCTGCTATAGTTATTTGACTTGGTCTAGTACATGCTGAGGATGAGAATGCCCTATCTTCCGTAAGCAAAGCGTTATATAAAGAAATCAGTCCAACAGTATCATTTTATGATGTTATTGACATCGATTCTGCTGCTATAGTTATTTGACTTGGTCTAGTAATGAAAGCTAAGAAATTACCTACAATAATAAAGGAAGAAAATGGATTAATGTGAACAGTAAATGGTCACAAAGTTCTAGCAACAGGAGAGTTGAAAGTCACCTTCACTATGGGAACTTCTCTATAAAACACGATGCATGGGTAATGAAGAATTGGTAATGGAAATATACTTCATGCGAAAACAATCTACTAACAAGATATCCTTGAACTGAACTCTACAATTACAGCACTAGTTCAATTGAGTAATATCCAGAAAGACAGGCAGTCGAAGCTAAAGTACATCTACTGCTCTTGGAAGTACATTGACAGAAAAGAGAATGACGAGTGGTTAGCGTCAGGAATACATCGCCAGAACTAAGTCAATCTGCTGAGTAGCCCAAAGTTTCTGTTAAGATAACTTACAATGTATCACCAGGGATGGAACATCGGATTTCTTTCACCATCTACTTTAAGATAACTCCCCTAATGATAAAATGGCGTGTGAATAAAGGACCATAAGCCAACCCATCTTCACACTATAAGCTATGGAAAAAAAATTGGTGATTGAACATTTTATGGAAGTATATAAGAGGAAATATTTTTTCGTTAGCCAAAATTGTAACTGTACTTAAAGTTTTACATATTTTAGCAACATTTAATGATTTTTAATGTACATTTTTGAATGTTGTTGTTGTTAATTGACAAGAGTTAATTTGTTGCTAATTATGGAAGCTTAAGTTTAATGTTACATTGTTTTTTCTATATAATAGGATTGTTCTAGGGATTTCACAATTGTTTTATATGTAATCAATCTAGACGTTTTTCGAAATTTGTATGGTTTTTATCAACAAGAACGTAACATAATGGAGGTTGCCCAACAATGTCTGGAGCTTTCTCCAAAGATTAGGAAACAATTTGAGCCATATATATAGAATAAACGAATTAGACTATAGTAAGCTTCTGTTTTAGCAGAGGTTGTCGGTCCTTTGATCAGCAATTTGTGTGTGATTTAGTCAGCTTATTTGTTGCTGTCAGTCAGTTGTGGATTAGTTGAGTGCTGTGAATAGTGCTTCGATGAAAAAACAGAGGTACGAAATTAGCAAGTAAGTGGAAGCATATACGTAGTTTATTTGTGAACTTAGGCCTATTAGTATACTGTTGCGTCAGCGAGGTCACGTGCCAACAGGCTTTGGCATTATCAGGGTCCAGGACATTTCAGTTGGGACTCAGGTGGCATGTCTTCAGCAGCGTCATTTGTTCTGTTGTCCACTTCTACCGTTTCCCTTCTCAAAAATGAGTAGAGTTTCTTCTTCGACGGTGGCTTCTTGAAGCTCTTGATGAAGTTACTACCACTGATGTGACTGTTACCAATGATAGGACATTTCCTGATGAAGTAGATGAACCCCACGTGAAGCAGAAGCCAACGAGACGGA
>NW_013667185.1:130096-131753 GCF_000517525.1 Limulus polyphemus
ATTCAAACTTGAAAACGTCTGCTGATTCGATGAAGTTATCTTATGATGAGAGATCTACTGAAGTCAGCTTTGAACCAGGAGACAAGATGTGGTTGTATAATCCCAGGAAGACCAAAGGGAAGTCTCCTAAGTTTTCTTCTCCATGGGAAGGCCCATATGACATAGTGGGTCGTCTCTCAGACGTGACTTTCCAGATAAAATGTGGTCGGCGAGGTTAGCCAAAAGTGGTGCATGCCAACAGGCTCTGGCGTTATCACGGTCCAAGACATTTCAGTTGGGACGAAGTGAACAAAGGAACAAATGACGCTGCTGAAGACGTGTCAACTGAAAAAGCCACCATCGAAGAAGAAACTCTACTCAGTTTTGAGAAGGGAAACGTTGAAGCTCTTGATGAAGTTACTACCACTGATGTGACTGTTATCGACGATAGGACATTTCCTGATGAAGCAGATGAATCCCATATGAAGCAGAAGCCAACGAGACGGAGACCAGTACGGAAGAAGATACGTCCCGTAAAATTAAGAGACTTTGTTGAATTATAATTTTGTGTTTGTAATTCTGTACATCTAATTAAGTTGTTGTTAATTGTTATTGGTTTATTGTAAGTGGCTATTGTTCGGGACGAACAATACTGTTGCGTCAGCGAGGTCACATGACTAATGTCACGCCACTTCTCTCGAACCTTCGGGAATAGTCGGGAGATTACTAGATATAGTGTAGTCTGGTATATATAAGAGGGTGACAATGTGTGTGTAGACAGTGAGTAATTGATCTGCAGTCAGAGAGTATAATTGAGCACGTTCGTTGTTATAGCGTTTGTTTTAGCGCGATTGTTGAAATTAAGTGTATCGTAAAGTTATATTCGGAAAGAATAAACCAGTTTTATTAAGTAAGGATTTGTGTCGCTAAAGTTTCGTCGGAACGAATTTACGGAAAATCAATTAACAAACGGAGACGTAACAATACCTTGCTTGCGCTAACCATGAAATTTAAAGTTGAAGAAATAAACGGTTTATGTTGTGGTTAAGTGGACTGAATATCAGATTATTCTTTTTTTTACCAAAATCATCCACCCAACAATATAAACCAGTGCAAAATACTTTTAGAAAAATCAAATGTTTGGTACTGAAAGGATAACAAATCAATAAATTACTAAAGTTTACTCTTTAGAAAATACGTGTTAAAACGGCGAAATTAGAAATTAGTTCTCGTTTTAACTGTTTAGGCATTCATATATTATAATGATAGCTAGAATTCTCAATTAATGAAATTGACTTTATGTGTTTTCATTTAAGAAATTATTACTTTTATACCTCCCCCCAAAGTGGTTATCACTAATATATTCTCACACTAAAATTTTAAAAGGTGAAACCTATAAGTATTTCAACGATTAGGCGTGTAAGTTTACAAAAACAAAGATTAAAACAATAAATCACTATCATCAATATCATTTGTTGCCCTTCAAGAATAGTAAATTACAATCATTGGACGAAAGTATTATAATTCCATTAGCAGTTGGACAGGTTTTCAAAATACACCAACTAAAAATAAACGTACATACCTCGAGTATATTGTTGCGTCAGCGAGGTCACGTGACTAGTATCACGCCACGTCCTTCTCGAACCTTCGTGAATTATCGGGAGACTACTAGATTGGG
>NW_013667185.1:132534-143735 GCF_000517525.1 Limulus polyphemus
CAGTTTTATTTAAGAAAGGACTTGTGTCGCTAAAGTCTCGTCGGAACGAATTTACAATATTATGGGAACTTTTATTTTGGTTTATTGGGAGCGTATATTGAGTTATTATACTTCAGCTTGTAGCGTGATGAATGCAACTAAAAAATGCAGTGTTCGTAAAGTAAAAGTTGTACAGTATTTTTTATTATATATATATATACTGTCATATTTACATATATGATAAAGACAAGAATGAAGACACAGTGATATGATAGTTATTTTACATTTCATTCCCCTTCAGAGATGACTAGTCACATTTAAGTGTAAATATTCCTGAAATATTCTATATATTTTTATGTACCGTCAAACTTTGTGTCATATTTAGCATCGAAAATATACTGTCTTTTCGAAAACTATAATATTGCCGATTTAAATTTTTCCGTTAACTACTAATTGATTTCTCAACCTGATGTTTTCATTCTTATCGGAACCACTTGGTATATTTTTCGATTGGCTAACAGTTCCATTTTCCACCTTTAAGCTGCCATTCACAAACCTAAATTCTTTTCTTTCGGAGAAAAAAGTCACATTTTTGCATTTTTTGAACTTTTTGTAAGCAAATTTTGCAACCATTGCCATGAACACAACTGAAATGAGATACATAGTGATGACCCCTACTTTCATCCATGTAGTGGAGCGAGAGTGAGTACAGATGCTGATCAGCAGTTGAGTCCCTACGTAAAGTCTCATATAAAAGAAAATGATTACAAAGCCACAGTCCACAGTATCCATTTGCCACGTACCTTTCCATCCACTTTCAAGCATGAACCAACGCAGCTGTAGTACGGGATTCGAAGCCTCACCTACACCAATGCCTGCTACAATCTCGCACCCATAATAACCCGAGCATATGCACAAAGATAAAATTACAATGCTAGTAATGTGATGTAGTAACATAACTGGACCTGGTGGGAAAAAAGAGAAAAAACGTGCTTTTAATTGCTAATAATTTCAAAATATATATATAATAAAATAATATTATATAACCAGATACAAATAAAAAAACAAACATTTTTTTGTAAAACAGGCCTTAACGTTTTTCTTTCTTCCTTTTTCAGGAGTACATCACACCACCTTTTAGCTGAAAACACTTGTATAAAGTTATAGAAGGTTATTGACCCCGCATTTTAACGCAATATTGACAGTATGTAAGTATGTGTATTGCGACATTTTTTTGTTTGAACTTAAAGGATAAACTCCATTTTAAAGTTCCTTCATAGTGATAATTATTGGCTAAAGCATGTTCGGTTGGATTACATTGTTCATTACAGGCATGTGACTGTTATGGTAGATAAAATACCAACATAAGGAAATAGACGCTCACTACTACATATTTTTTATGTATTTCTTCATGTTTCTTTGGATGAAAATTTTTAAAAGAGCCATCTATGTTATTTTTACCAAATCTCACATATGCCGTGTTGTCACTGGTTTACTTATTATATTAGTTTAAACAGTACTTCACCTGGTATAGAAAGCGTATATACATTAAATATTGCTTAATTTATTTATTTTTTTTAAATATGACTAGAACTGGACAATAAATCGATACAATCTATTACTTATTAGCAGCGATTAGTGTTTCATAAGCTGATAATCGATTAATGTCACGAAAGCAATAATTTAATCGAAAGTGTAGTGTTTCCGAATATTCCAACAATCGATTAATCGAAATTACTATTAAATCGATGTTAGCAACCTAGCTGTCTACCAGTGCAAGTGCAGGTTGGAGCATTACAGAAAGCAACTGAAGTGCCCTGTTGAAAGAAACAATAGTAACAGTATATGTGCTGGATCTCTGACAGAGTCATAAGATCCAGCATCCCAGTAAAAACTTCCCACTACTAAAATGAGTAAAAATAGAACTCTTCTCCAACAAGACAAGCCCTTCTGCCACCTCTACTACGTTGAAAACCACAACATCAGCGAAGCCTACTTCAAAAGTGGCAGCTGCTACTGTGGGTTACGGCAATGAGGGTACAACCAGCTGTAACAACAGTGGCCACCAGGGCTGGCACCAAGGTGTCTACGTCAGCCACTTCACCAGTCTTGGAGACGTCAGAGAGTGTATAACTTCTGATAAAACTCCAATCGAGATATTCTAGCGATTCACATTGCAATAGATCACGATTATAAAGTTCCACTGCCTAAATCAGGCATCCAGGTGGATGGAGACCTGGCGCTTTACAGTCGCTAGGAAGACCATCTGTTAAAACAACCAGTATAGTTGGAGAAACAGGTGCTTCAACTCTAAGAGAATCTAACGTGAACTCAGAAAGTACTCGCCATTAGGTCACAATGACACATCAAATGTCCATGACTGTGTGTGTGAGGACTTACTGTCGAGGATGCTTTGGATGAGTTGCACTATCCTCTCCACCTAACTTGTAAATAGTTTTTTAATTGTGTAGACACATATATATTATTTTTTTGTATAATTAATGTTTAAGGAGTACTTTTCTCTATGTCTCAAAATTTTCATGCAGTGCATATGTGTCTAAACAAAAAGTGAACATTTAGTTTTTTTTTCCCATTTTTTAGTACTTAATATTATCATTATTCAAGGGTCAATTTTAATATGTATCTTTGGTAAAAATGTAAAAATATTGTAGAGGAACTATTAATGATTTTTTTACGGCTTAATAATACATTTATTCAGGATCCACATTCGAGAAATCTTGTGGATCTTTTTCTTTTCTATGTTATGTCATATTATTTGTATTGTGTGTATTTTGAATTTAATTGAATTGCATTTGATGTACTGGGGAGCATTCCCTTTGTTAACTGGTTTCGTTTTCCAATGCAATTAATATAAAGGGCAATTGATTGTATAACTTTATCCCTGTTAAAGGATTTTTTGTTTTGTTTCCTTTTATGAGTGAAAAGTGCAAACGTATCCTGTTAGACTACCCCCCCCCCTCCAAAAAGGGGAGGATAAGATTTATAATGCATGTTTCATTTTGTTTTATAGTTTTTAATTGTAGTTATTGTTGGGCAAGTGATTTACGGGGGGAAGAGTTAAGTTAGCTTGACTTTTTGAGCAATACGAGAGTAAAATTTAATATTGCTTTTTGTTTGTTGTTTAAGGTTAGGGATAGCCAAGGCAGTCCGAAATGAAAGGAACTAATTGTAGTATGGGCTGTATAACATTTTTTTCACTCCTTTTAGTTTAAAGCTAAGTTCACTAAATTTTTCCTTTATTCTATGATTTCCCAAGGTTGGAACATCTCATTGCTCAAGCAGTTATCTACCTTTAAGTTTCCTCGGGGATTAATTTGGTCAAGTGTAGATTGGGCAACTTCTGGCTTGATTCTTTTGCAGAAATAACAATGTGTTTTTTCATTAGCATGCCGACTTACTCGAGTAGTAGTTGTAGATGAACTAGTCCAAGATCTTCACTGCCAACTGATCTAACAGGCATCAACCACTGTTTTGTTGTATTAGAAACTCGAAGATTTATTTCCATATAACCTTTATCCGGATTATGAACTTAAGATACTATGGATGCTATGATAAATAATAAGAAATCCTAACTGTCACACAATTTATTTATAACATAATATAGTATTACAGTATTCATTATTACCTCGTCAAAAGTTGTATATAAGCTTTAAGAACTCACTGTATAGCTACTTAAACACTGTGCGATGGTCAGAGTGACTTTGAAGGAAGAGGTAACAACAAAAGTAGTAGTGGTAGGAGTGCTTTCTGTTACCCGCTTTTAAAACACAACTCTTAATGTACTTCCAAAATGTTTCACGTTATTAATTAATTGACAGAAGTTTCTTACGGGCCGAAGCTGTAAAGTCATGTGTCAAAGTAGGAAGTGGGTATAACTCAAGAAACAGTTCTTCATATCAGCCTTATGGTAACAGTTAAATAGGAACTTCAGCTGAGTTTATGTAGTATTGCAATAGTGGCAGCCATTTTTTTTTCATTCATTCCTCCACAGAGTGCTAGCGCACTCTCTGAGATATATAAGAGGTTTATGTATCCTCGCCCCACCACACTGTGTATATGCTGCATTATAGAACATTTAAAACAGATTTTATTTGCCATAAGGATTTGACGCCATCTGTGAATGTATAAAACGTTAACTTGCGTCAAAGATAATAAATGCTCAATAAGAGCAATAAAGGGAGGCGTAGGGGTTGTCAACCCCCATTAACATGTCCCTTGTTCCACACTATCATCCCACAAAGTTTGGTTGAGATTGGCCCAGCAATCTTGGAGTAGTTAGATAGCAGAGAGACATGCATACACACAGATTTTTGTGCTTTATATATATATATAGATAGATAGATAGATAGATTTAAAACAGTGTTGGGCCTAAGAGAGCAGATTTTGGCAGACATTTTCACACATTTTAGAGTCTTCACTCAGACTTTACGAGATATGACAGATTTTCACCTGTGTAAATTTAGTTTTATTTTTGGACTTAAACAGTTTTGTATCGTTTCTATAACTTTAACTTCAATGTGAGTAGCCTTAAAGTTTTCGTTTTTGATTGCTGTTAACAGGTTTATCTATTCATATGTAGTTTTATTCTATGAGAACTCTTCAAGTTCCCTTGTCACTTTAGGGTTAGCATTCATTTTTATTTGTCCAGGTACCGTTTTAAGTTCACCAGAAGGCAAGCTATGTATAAGTTTCTCCGCAGAATAGTGGAGCACACGTTTTTATTTATAGTATGATTTACTATTGTGGTGGAATCCGAGTGGGAACTTGAATCTTGCAGAGGTTAAAGCGAGGATTAACTTTATTATATTACATTTTAATGTGGGGACACTATTTTTTGTTAAGAGCATATCATTTAATAAAGTCTTCTCGTTTTTGTGAGATTAGACATTGTGTTGTATGATAGTGCGTTGTTGTAAACTTTGAGGGTCTCAATTAAATATTTGTTCCTTCTGAAAGTATCTGTTTTTTGTGGTCCAACCGTTCACACCCATTGATAAATATGTCAACATACGAGATCCGTGAACTTCGATTTTGTGATCTTGGACTTCTTTGCTTTGCCGGAAATCATCTAGATACCACACTACACAAATAGAAAGAGGTGCTTCGTGATTTGAGGGTTTCGAGATCGACTCCCATAACCACTAAATTTCGCTGACTAAAAAAAAGGCAACTAGCTAACAGCACTCAACTATTTAACAATGAACTTTTGAAAGGATGTTATAAGAAACTTTTTGTACTGCCTAATAATAGTGTCACAGTCCCTTTCTTCTACTCTGTCTGTATTTTCTAAACTTTTTAGACAGGATGAAAGTATAACAGTACTGTATGATGCATTTAACAACCTCATTCCAGATTCGAGCAGCTCATGTTCTTTGCCAAACTGTTAAAGAGAACTTCTGAATAATTTTCACAACAGGAACTACCTGCATTCAAGTCTAAAGTCTGACAAGTATTTATCACTAATTTTTGAAGCTCTATTTAAATCAGTAAGTACTCTCTTTATAACAAAACCAATGTCAATTTTGGAGGTTCCTTTAAAATATTTTTTGTCTGTCAAATTCAGGCTTGCAACATGTTGTGGTCTAGTTACATTTTCCAATCGTTCTAAAGTGAAAACTCTTTCCAACAATCCTCTGATAAGATCAAAGATATCTGCAGCCATAAAAGGCAACATCGATTTATCATCCTAGAATATGTTTGAGAAAAGTTTCGGTTTCTCCAGCAACTGAGAAAAAACAACAACAACTGTGCTTTGGAGATTAAAAGATGGGAATTAACAGCCTCACAAATACTGTAATATGACTTTAATCTTGGTGGGTTTTTCTAGGCACCCACATATGTTTTAAGATGAAGTAGCAGGACAAGCCTTTCTTCACAACACTGATGTTCTCCAATCATCAGTGCTCACATAACTTTGGTAGAAAGTCTGAGCATCCAGTTTCACTTTTGAAGTCATCAGCTCTTACTAGAGCATTTTGAAAAATAGTAGAAATATACCAGAGGTTTTACAAGTTTTCAGTCAGTTGCTTAACACACATCTCTAAAAGCATTGTGACTTGTAAGTAAACCACAAGATCCAATTTGAAACTGGTGTATTTTTGGATTGCGTTTATTAGCTTCAGTGGATAACATTTCACGTCATTTTCAATTAACATTTGGGTATCTGCAATAGATTCTTAGAACCGATGTCTGTGATAACAGGGAAAGTTTGTAAAACAGATAAGTGTCACTAGAATGTCCTGAGAACTCTGATTAGACGATAAGTGTCAGTAGAATGTCCTGAGAACTCTGATTAGACGTATCTTGTGTGGAGAATTTTTTATCTCAAAAGTGAACATGAATGCAAAATGTGCTTCATTTTGAGAGACTTGTTCAAGCTCTCATAAAACAAAAGAATATACCCATTAGAATTCTGGATTTTCTGTTTCAGTTAATCCATGTAAGTTTTAAATAAGATGTTTTGCCTTCCCCACATGAGAACTTTTGGGCAATTTTCACTGTCGGGGAACATACTGTTGAACAGTTCTGTGATCTTTTTATTTGAATGAAATTAACCATGACAGTCAATAGTTCTCTAAGGCCATAAACCCTTTTGATATTAAATCACCAGTAGAAAAAACAAATGACTGGATGCTAGAAGTTGAACTGGTGGAAGTCACGGTGGTATTTTTGGTATTTAAGTTTGTTTGTCTGTGCTCTGCTCACCACGAGTATCGAAACCCGGTTTCTAGCGTTGTAATTCCGCAGACATACTGCTGTGCTATTGGGAGGCTGGGTTTTTAAGGTAGGCAGTTTCTTTTAAAATGATTTGAAGAAGGTGTAAATAGTTGTATTGTTGCTTGATATTGCGTTCAATATCTCCATGTTTTCTGCATGTTTCTTTCTTGTCATATGACTGTGAAAAGCCGCTTTTCCCATGTTGCTGATGTCAAATGAACTTTGACATAGTTTAAATTCACAATACAAATTGTTCATTTGATTACCTTATATGAGACCTAGCATATCCTAGTGGTTATGGCACTCGACTCGCAATCTGCGAGTCGCGAGTTCGAATCCCCTTTACCGAATATGATCCCCCTTTCATCCGTGACGGCATTATAATGTTATGGTAAATGCCATTATTCGTTGGCAAAAGAGTGGTCCACGAGTTACTGGTGGGTAGTGTTGACTAATTGCCTTCTCTATTGTTTGAAGTTATGCACAAAGCTACACAATGGTCTATCTGTGCTCTGCCCACCACGGGTATCGAAACCCGGTTTCTAGCGTTGTAAGTCCGCAGACATACCGCTGTGCCACTGGGGGCTCTTTTGTCTATCAGTGGTTAATTCGGGACAGCTAGCTCAGATAACTCTCGAGTGGTTTTGTGCGAAATTCAAACTAAAATCATTTTATATTGACCTTTTAACAGTATATTCAATACTCAGATGTATTAAATTATTATGTAATGCTGTTATTTTTTTTTAATTAGGTAGAACTTTTTACGTATTTATCATACGATTTCTACTGAGGTTTGTTTTATTAAGTATTACTATTTATTCATTAGAAATTCTCATGTTTTACTAGCAGAGTACCTTGCGTTACTCCATGAAAATGGCTTTAAATATCCTGAGCTGTTTTTATTAAATCAACAATATTAATCAAAATTATTTCTTTACCTAATTAAATATTTTGATTAACATCAATAAAAATAATAACGTTCGAAAAAAAAATACATTTGGTAATGCTATTTTAAACAAAGCAAAACCGGGTGCATTGCTCCTGTTTCTTGCATGTGCTTTGCATGACATTTCAAGTTTCCAAAACAAGATACCCTACCTTTTGGTGTCCTGATTTCTGCTGTATGGTCAAGTGTCGTTTGCTGCGTATTCTACTTTATTATCGTTCTATTTAATGAAGAATTGATTTATTATTTTCTCGTTCCAACACAACGTAAATGAAAATTTGCCAATACCAAACGTTTTTGTAAATCCATCGTATAGCCGATTCCTGTGAGTACACGCAAGCAAAGCAAAAGATATGGCTGAAGCAAGCATATTTAGTTAAGGGAGT
Organism: Limulus polyphemus; assembly: GCF_000517525.1. Taxonomy (NCBI): domain Eukaryota; kingdom Metazoa; phylum Arthropoda; class Merostomata; order Xiphosura; family Limulidae; genus Limulus; species Limulus polyphemus. The sequence goes on from NW_013667185.1 coordinate 140,584, forward strand.
GTGCGCGAATGTTCGAGAGAAAACACCAGCCATTTTCAGTAAGGGGAGTTAGAGAGTAGGCACGTATGTGTAGAAGAAAGATAGAGGAAGGGAAAGAGCACAAATGAAGGCTCCATAATGTTTTTTAAATCGTTTTACACATAATTGATCATGGATAGAATAATTAGGAGAAGTCCTCACACAGAGAAGAAACATAAGTAATAGTCCTCTTGATCACACATTACCCAAAAGATGCGACCTTTTCAACTTGAGACCAATTGGTCGTCCTATTTGCCAAAAATTGCTATATTGGTCACTTTGGCCTCAATTTGCGGCCTCAAAACGACGTCTGAGCCCATGTTACTTCCCACACAAAGCTGTATCTTCACCACGAGTTTGTAACTTTAAAGATGTGGCCGTGCATAAGGAGCAGACTCACAGAGAGAGAAATACATTCATGCTTATATATATATATATATATTATAATATAAGTACGAATCATTATAATTTTTATATTATTGTTTCAATGTGTGAAGCCTGTTTTAGTAGGATTCCTGTTTGTTGTTTCCCAGTCGGCCTGAAGAGTTATATATTATGCGAATAGCGTCGTTGGCTATATCTAGGGCAAATATAGTATGGTTGGAATACTATTATTATACACTCTTCTAATTCATGAAATTTCCTAAAGGACTAGATAAAGAATGTAGCGTTTAAAGATAGCCTCCCAGTGCCACAGCATTATGTTTGCGGACTTACAACGCTAGATACCGGGTTTCGCTATCCGTAGTGGGCAGAGCACAAATAGCCCATTGTGTAGCTTTGTGCTTAACTAAAACAAACAAACAAAAAAAGGTTTAAAGATATAATAGGCCTAATAATAATGTCTTTTAACAATTATAATTATTTTTTCAAGATTTATAATGTAGGTAAACTAATATGTAGAATTATACACGAACTTTTCGCTACGTTAAAACACTATTATTTTCGAGTCTTCATCGAGCAACAATGTAATGAGCGACAAATATTCGTTTAACTGTGAAACACTGCTTTAAAATAGGTATCTAGGCAACAGTCGTAACAATAACTGACATCTGGCATTAAAGTTACAGTCATTTTAATACTAGAAATAAACGGCCTTAAAACACCAGAATATGTTATTATTCTTTAATGAGGGACCGTGCTAATTATATCAGTAGAGGGCGTCAGTAGCGATGCGGCCCTTGTTGTATAGTCAGATACCCAGGTGTTTATATTCTTCATGTTCTTTCTCTCGCCATGTTAACGTGCTTTCTGTTTGCTTCATAAATATAATAGCTCAAAAATGCCTCAAACGATTTGTTGTGTGCTTGGATGTTCTAAGAGAGGCCTTCAAATCTGGAATTATCTATAAAGTGGTTTCATGCGTTCAGACGGGACCAGTGGAAACCGAAGAAAGGAATTGTTGTTTGTAATGACAAATTCGTGTATCTGAAACTAGATATTGAAAGCTTATGTTCAATAAAGTTTTCAATAATTCTACTTTTCATTTAGAAATTCGTCAAAAAATATTCCCATTTTATAGCCTTTTAATGTCAAGTCAAGTTTTAAAAATTTGTTTTCAAAATACGCTCTCCCCACCGCGTCCCATTTAGCTAAGCTTAGTCTATACAATTATTTCTATAGACTTAGCTTATGTAATGCATGATACTTGATAGAGACTAATATTTCAAGAATACTTACTCCGTATGTTAAAAACTATAGTAGGCCTGGAAAGGGATTGTCAGTAAATATTATAAAAGTCAAATAAAAAGAAGACAAGTAAAACTACGTGCCGTTCCAAGCATGTTCAGCTGGTTCAAGACAATCCCACCACAGTCCAAGCATGTTCAGCTGGTCCAAGACAATCCCACCACAGTCCAAGTATGTTCAGCTGGTTCAAGACAATCCCACCACAGTCCAAGCATGTTCAGCTGGTTCAAGACAATCCCACCACAGTCCAAGCATGTTCAGCTGGTCCAAGACAATCACACCACAGTCCAAGCATGTTCAGCTGGTCCAAGACAATCACACCACAGTCCAAGCATGTTCAGCTGGTCCAAGACAATCACACCACAGTCCAAGCATGTTCAGCTGGTCCAAGACAATCACACCACAGTCCAAGCATATTCAGCTGGTCCAAGACAATCACACCTCAGTCCAAGCATGTTCAGCTGGTCCAAGACAATCCCACCACAGTCCAAGCATGTTCAGCTGGTCCAAGACAATCACACCACAGTCCAAGCATGTTCAGCTGGTCCAAGACAATCACACCACAGTCCAAGTGTGTTCAGCTGGTCCAAGACAATCACACCACAGTCCAAGTGTGTTCAGCTGGTCCAAGACAATCACACCACATTCCAAGAGAAGAACGGAGTGAGCATGAAAAGGATAAAACGCGTCAACCAGCCAGTAGTTACACACCGAGGAATCTATCCCAACCCTAGGCCTATAAAATGTCAGTGACAGTGCCAAATACACATATTTAAATGCAAACAAAAGTTTATCATTTTCATTCAATAGTTACAATTATGTCGTTTTATTCAGCAACTCAGAACAAGATTCTTACCAACATATTGAAACTATGTTTGTTTTCATGTAAGAAAACAATAGTCTGACACTATTATCACTCATTTTGTTTACCTGTCGATCACATCGGCTTTTCTGCCAGTAGTTTTAGCCCCACTGCATTTAAATTTCGTCTTAATCATGCTAAGATTTCAATTTTCACATTTCTCACTCATTTTAGTGGAATTGGTAAAATAATATAAGGAAAACAAGTGAAATTCATGTATCGCTCAAACAGGCTTATAGACTGACCAACTGCGAAGCACGCTGGGCCAATGCTGGGACGGCATCGATACCGGTGCCACCGTGTATTAGCATTTCGGCGCACGATCCCTCAATGTTTCGCTTTACAGCGTCTTCAGGAGCGTTCCACTCAAACTGACATCGTTGTAAACACGCTCATAAACGTTTGAAACAATACTCAATTGTCTGGAATAACAAATATGGAAAAGTTTACATAGTATTGTTGCAATAAGTGATTGATAAGTGAACAAATATGTTATCTGTATTATATATATATATATACAGTGGTGGGATTCAGCCGGTTCGCACGAACCTGTTCTTAGAATTTAATGACCTCCACGAATCGG
>NW_013667185.1:144684-145438 GCF_000517525.1 Limulus polyphemus
TTCTAAGAACAGGTTCGCACGAACCGGTGCGAACCGGCTGAATCCCACCACTGTATATATATATATAAAGTTAGGGATAAAAGAAGCAGAGCCGTATTTAGACTACTTGAGGCCTGAAGCGCAAAGGCAGACTGAGGCCCCTTAGGACTTAGCCTTGTAAGAAGCTTGTAAAAAATAGAAACAAACGATTTATAATTCATTTATTTGGGGCCCCGCGTGTGACAATTTATTTTTAATATCTCCATTATTTAAATCTCCACAAAGGTCTGTTGACCGATATGACACCCATACGCATTATTTGTGCATGAATTTTATATTAATGGATAGGAAATTTTATGCTTATAATCAGGTGTTATGTTTTCACAAATAAAAAATCAGCATAAGCTGCAGGTCCCATGAGGCCCCCTTTTTGTCGAGGCCTGCAGCTAGCGCCTGTACAAAAATCCGGCTCTGATTAAAGAAGTAACTCTATTTTGTGAAATAGAGACAGTAACTTGATGATGGCCACACGAATGGTCGAAACGTTGTAAAAAACGTTAGATAACAATATACAATCCACTCAAAAGCTGTATCTTTGGATATTTATTTAAAGAATACTTCTGATAGTGTAAACCTTGTATAGTAATATAGAAACAGATAAGAGTAGTGAAAGAGATTATCCAGAGATTTGGAAGTTTAATATATATTGTTACGACATCGAGGTCACGTGACTAGTATCCCGCCACGTCATTCTCGAACCTTCGTGAATTGTCGG
>NW_013667185.1:145993-157856 GCF_000517525.1 Limulus polyphemus
CTGTTGAAATTAAGTGTATCGCAAAGTTATATTCAGAAAGACTTGTGTCGCTAAATGTTCGTTGGAACGAAGTTACGGAAAATTAACTAACGAACGGAGCCGTAACAATATGAATGGTAAGGTGAACAGATGAACACAGTTTTCTCTATGGAAGTTCTAGTACTAAATTATTATTTAAAGGCAATATTAATGCTATTTATCATTTGTCGGATATTATGACCAAAACAGCCACTAACTTCTGTAGGGTCGACTCCCGATTTTAGGGTTAAAAGTTCAGGCAGAACAAAATAGAGTAGTTATCTTGCAATAGCTCACTTATTTCACAGTTATCTGTCAATATAATACTTTTATATCAACAACAACAACAAAAAATGATACTGGATGGGATTTGCTCCACTGTGTTATATATTTGTTTCAAAGTAAGGTTTATAGTGGTGCTGTACTTTAGGTTTGTGTCGTAAAAGGTATTATACCAGAATGAAATCATGTATAAAAACGTATCATTTCGATACATAATAATGAAATAAAATATCAGTTTCGATTGTGACATATATCAGTGCGTGTTATGCTGCACATTCTACTAGTGCAAATAATTTCCAATAAAATTTTAGTTCTCACCATGTTACAATCGACAATTCTACGAATTTATTATCTTATCTTTACTTGACTTACCTTCTGTTTTGTGAATTACACACCACACTTGGTCAAACAAGAAGTAGCTAAGACTTATGGCTAATGTAACTTCCTGTTCTCTTGTATTGGGCTCACCTGATAAAAATTATAATACGGTAAAACAATAATATTTCACCACAAGATAACTCAAAGAGAACAAAGACAAAGGCAATAACACAAAAAAGTACTTACCTTGATTAATGTTATCAAAATCTGGGAATAAAATTCTAATGGTATCATAATAATGAACAATTTTAGTTAGACATATTATTTTCAACTAACTTGACAAATTTAACAAATCTTAATGTCAAATTTCTGAATAGAGTAGCCCGGTTTTCATACTTGTCCCTTTTTTGTCTTGTACAGTACAATAAATTGTTCAGTATTTTACTGTATTTATTAGACTGGGGACAGTCTCATTTTTATGATTGTTGTGTATTAAGAAATCATTGTTTTTAAAAAACAATTTGACTTCGAGAATATATATATTGTTGTAACTTCTTCTATTGTAGGCCAGATTCTTTCGGATTATTCGGCTAAAAGTCCAGTTCAGTTAATGACAACGACAGTATTTTATATCTTCAACTACAAGTACTGCAAGTTAGCACAATAATCGATTATACAAATATTTCACCTACTTGCTAATTTTCTTTCTCTCTCTCGTACATACGCCACTTTCTTGTATCTTTAGAACTTCGCCACAAAATGAAAATAAATGATTATCGTGTAATAATTTACAGACTATATTCACTGGCTAACAGACTCACTCTGTGAATAATCATATTAACTTATGATGAAAGTAAAAGAAGAGTATATTATAATATCTGATAGGCGCCGATCCTGAGAGAACGGGTGGGACAGGTCCCCTGCACCTTCAATAATGGGGAGACGGGATATGTGTCTGTCCTCTCTACTTTAAAGTAGATCCCTTAAACATACATATATTCTACGACAGTTTGTGTTTGTGTGTGCTGGACCACAATGGACGTCCCACTCTTTTTCAGAAATTGAACTTTCAGAAACTGTAAACGTGATCTGCTCGATATTGCTTTTGACTTCACTCTCGTACCATAACGGTGTCCCAAATCGCACCTTTCAGGACGTGTGGTACTGTACTTTGGCTGACGGCCATTTTTCAGGATTTCTTAAGTTTTAAACAGCATAAGAATCGATTGCTGCAAATAGGTACGAATATTTTTAAAGAAAATAGATAAAAATTACTACTTTAAAATGCTGAAAACACTTACTTTAATTATCTGTTTAAATACCAGCGTGAGAAGAGAGAGAGAAAACTTAAAGAAAGTAAGTCCATATTTTTTCCCAACTAGCCTAAAAAGAAATTAAATGCATCACAGACGTTTGGAGTAGGTTAAATGCAGGGGACTAGTTTGATTTTTATTTTGAGGAAGCAAAGAGGTACTGTTCTATATAGCAGCCTTATTCTTATTGTTCAAAGTTACTACATTGAAAAAAAAAAGAATTATGTTACAAAGCTCAAATTAGCGTCAATCTATTTCGAAAATATTAGTGAGTAACCTTATTCTTTTTTAAATAAAAATATCTTGAAACGTTCTTATTATTAGTACAACAATTATATGATTACATTTTTGCAAATGATAAGATGCGATCAAACATAGCTGTCAAGATTACCGAATAACATCCCTATCTTCTGGTTAGTATGATTTTTTTTTTATAATTAGTGACATCATGCAGTATTTTTATTAAATGCCTCCCCACACCTTACAGTCCAGATCGGCGCCCATTCTGCTATATTCAGTGCGGAGGAAGTCTTTCGCATAATTCCAGAGCTCTTCAAATCAGTTGAGATACAATAAACATAGTATTGGTTGAGACGCTATTTATATTAATAAATTGTATAAACAATAACCAACTTCACTAAGTTCATTGACTAACTAGCTGACTGACTAAGTAATCAATGATTAATCTATTCTAGTGTAACCCACTTTTTACATGGATGAAATCATAACCTAAACTTTCAAGAAAGTTATAGTCATTAAGCCACTTCCATCACGCCACGTCAAACCTCCATGTGGTCAAATAACAATGTAAACCTCTAAAAACGTCTATATGTAAAAACATAGCTTACAAAAGTATTATAAGTAAAATATCACCGAGTTTTACTATAATTCCATATGTCTTTATTTACGCCACAATCACTTTATCCAAGAGAGTGGAGACATACAAAAACATTATCTAAACAATAACACGTATTATATCTTAGTCTGAATCTAACAATAAGCCCAATTCCAGATAAATTTCAATTGTTGTATAAAACAATGAAATGACATAATAACAAGAGTTTAATATTATTATGGTGAATTTGAGTTACATACTTTATCTCATGGATTATTGTGTTGCCATGTTTCGTAAAATGTAAACTGTGCATACACAATAAGAACACACAAAGGTAACGCTGATCAAAATATTAATGTCCCTGTATAGATAAGCGGTAAATTTACGGACTTACAACATTAAAATATCGGGTTCGACTTCCCGCGGCGGACATAATACAGATAGCCCATTTTGTAGCTTTCCACTGACAAAACAATAAAATCCAAATCAATTATACAAAAGCATTTTATAATGGGAAAATTAGTAAGTTAACGTCAATATTTAAAGTGTAATACAATAAATGCTAATCACCATGATAAATGAAAACAAATTACCTACTTATTGTGCCATTCCTAAAATCCAAAAGTTATACTGTTTATTTGTATGTTTTGGCTGGTTAAAAGTTTCAAGTATTTTGTTTAGATATTACAAAGATCCTAATAATTGGATTGTAGAAAACACAGATAAGTTTCTAAAGATCTTAAAGATAAGGGAAGTTTAATGATGTAACAATATAAAATAAATTAAATAGAATAGCAAAGATAAAATTTTATTTTTTACGTAATTTTAATGCAGTCCAAAATAAATATGCTTTAACTGTCACGTGTTTATCACGTGGGACTTATCAAAACACATGGTAGTATGTCGTGCGGCCAAAACAACCTGCTGCAGGGCACACTGTGTGTTATTAACAGAAGTGTTAGTTTAGCGATTTTCCACCTTCTGTATCTCGGACTGTGGTAATCCAAATTATAGCATATTCTCAGTGGATGTGCTCTACTGGACTCTTAACTAACATTTTAATAAATTCTAAATTTATTTTATCTTAAAAACAACAACAACAACAAGTTTTAGTGCTACTAGGTTTCTATAATATATAACGAGGTGGAAAAAATTTAATGGATCACAGTCGTGCAACATACTAATACAATATATTTTTATAGCAGGTTAACTAGTGTTGAAAATATATTTTTATAGCAGGTTAACTAGTGTTGAAAATATATTTTTATTGAAAGTTGATTCATCTCGACCAATAAACAAAGTTTTTCAAATTACCCATTTCACGTATCAATAAAGGCATCAAAATAAATCTGTAAAAGGAGGGAGGCCAAGTACGTTAGAAACATTCTATCGTTTAGTTTATGTATGAATTTTAGTTGCCTTAAAACGCTACCTCACCTTTTACATAATCGTTTGTATTTTGAGTAAATATATATATATGTGTGTGTGTGTATAATGAAACTAACACCAGCTTCCCTAGCGGTGACGTACAGATACTATTAAAGTGGTAGAAGAGTACGTAAGTTTATGATCAAATGAGGTTGTACTCTATGAATAAGTACCCTGCACAAAGAAAGAGAGAGAGTCACGAGATAGTTATTGCTGTTTGTCACTCGATATTGTTATTAATATTGATAGGTATTGTTTGAATATTGTATTTGCTGGATTTTATATTTTGGAATTAGGTTTTTCCTTTCTGGTTATTTTTCCTGATTCAATTATTACTGGTTTATTAATATTTATGATAAATTGTTTATTAATATTGGTGTGAAGTCCTGGCCAGGCATTTATTCATTAACTATGTTGAATTTATTTCCAAGTGTTGTTATTTTGAATAAATTGTTTTTTGTTGTTGAACCCTGATTATAGAGCATGTTCATTTTAGACCGTTACAATGTTTTAACTTTAATTATTGGGAGTTTTTTTGTTAGAGTGAAATAAAAACTACCCATTTCGTAATAGAAGGTTTAGATTGCGTATCTTTGATGTCTGACGAAGGTTCTTCTTGGGAAGTAATAACCTATGGTAGTGGAAATAATAAATGAACAATAAATACAACCATAATCATAAAAAAATGAATTTTCTATCTCACAACATATTTGTAGTTTTAGTATGTATTTCGTCATCATAAGTAACGATTTATGGTATAAGAACATCTATTAATAGATATATGTGTTCCATCACTAAACAATAATGCTGGAAATACTATATAATCTTACATTTTCAACAGACCTACCTAGATCTATAATCTTACATTTTCAACAGACCTACCTAGATCTGTAAGAGGCCAAGGTCCTACCACAAATGCATTCCATGCTGATAATACTGATACCAAAGTACCGTGAATTAGGGTAACCAACCTGCAGTGCCACTCAGGTCTTTTACCCCTGTCCAAATAAGACAAAATCCAGTACAGACTGGTCCAGCCAAGGATGCTGAGGAATAGGATATTCCACGGAAATGAGATCATATCAACCTGCTCACTCTTCTCTATTGAAAAATTTAACAAGTTGAAAATTAAGATGATAGGCTCACAGGTCACCAAAACTTATATTCGCTGCTTTTCCAGAGGCTGAAAAAAAGAAATTAGGAATATTGGAGAATTCGAAGAATGAAAAGAATTCAAATCAAAACACAGGAAGAAAAAATAATCTGAAAAATTAAACTTAAACTATTTGCTTTAAAAAAAGAATTAAATTGAATTAAGTTCGAGAAATGGCAACAGACAAATCAATTAAAGAATCGGCGCATTGGGTTAACTATAGGAGTAGTTAAGATAATGGAGACGCTTGACTGGTACATTGAGACCTCTGTGAATCATAAAGGGACCTTAGAATCCCGCAGGGTATTTTATGCTAGTTCAGAATATAGTAGACTACACTGACAAAGTAACACAGCTAATTAGTAACTCTATTGAAGCTTTCTAAACTATCGAAAGACCTAAACTACTTCAAGAGAACATAAACTGATTAAATTATTGCTAAATTTTAAGAGAACTAATACCCGAATGGTGATACTTATAACGACATTAGAACAGTCGGTTCCCACGCAGGCACACTTTACGGACTACCTAAGATTTATAAATCTGATTACCCCATTAGACCTATTATTTTCAATATAGTTTGCTTTAATTACAAACTGTCTAAATTATTATGTTCGTTTTTAACTAAATTTTATTTGAAATGTTACACAGTGAAAGACAGCTTTGATTTATTTTTGATAATGTTAGAAACTTGAGGTTTTAAGACGTTTATTTAGTCAGTCTAGATATTGAATCTTTGTTCACTAATCTTCCCCTAGATGAGACTATTAACCTTTGTGTTAATCTTGTTCAAATTGCTTATTTACAATCGCTATGTTGATAACATATTTGAAGATCAATTAGTGAAATTTGTAGAATATTTGTTCACCTGTGAACATCAAAAATGCTCTGCTCTGCCCTTTCTTGACACATACGTGTTCAAAGACCAAGGACATTTTGATGTCGGTTGTTATCAGAAACCTACTTACACCGGACTATACACCAACTTCAACAGTTCTATTACATTTCGTTACAAAGACTAAGGACATTTTGATGTCGGTTGTTATCAGAAACCTACTTACACCGGACTATACACCAACTTCAACAGTTCTATTACATTTCGTTACAAAGACCAATGACATTTTGATGTCGATTGTTATCAGAAACCCACTTACTCCGGACTGTACACCAACTTCAACAGTTCTATTACATTTCGTTACAAAGACTAAGGACATTTTGTTGTCGGTTGTTATCAGAAACCTACTTACACCGAACTGTACACCAGCTTCAACAGTTCTATTACATTTCGTTACAAAGAAAGTTTTTGAAATGACTTACGTCTCGTGCACATCGAATCACCAGTTCCTGTAAACTTTTATAGCGAGAGTTAGACTAAAATCCGCTTTACAACTTAACTTAGGCCAAAAGAAATTTAGATTTTACTCACAATAAAGCCATTTAACAACAAAATCTATTCAGGTCACTAAACTATGACCTTCCAAAACTACAAATAATTATCTCTATGCCATATACAGACTCACACTCACGTAGAGATTAAACGCTATAATCAACAGAGTCTATTCACATGTTCAATATGTGTTTATATTTCTAGTGAGAATTCGGAATTTTTCAAGTTTAAAGATCGAATTCAGTTTTATCAACAATCAGGGGTCATTTATGAATTTTATTGCTCAACGTGTGGAGGCGCTTGCTAACATTCGACTGTCTAGGACAGTTCACAAATTATTTAGTATGCATTAAATGAATGTAATGTGGTCCTATCCCCCAGTAATCGGTAAAACTGAAAACGAGACTATGCTTAGGTGAAGGAAATTCAATTACCTGCATTATCCTTTTTTTCATACTTAATGGTGAGTTTGGTTGTTTTACATTTCATGTTAAGCTATTCGAGGGCCATCTGCACTAGCCGTACCTACATTATCAGTGATAGATTAAAGGAAAGGCAGCTATTCAACATCACCCATCGCCTAGACTTGGGCTACTCTTTTACCAACAAATAGTGGGATTGAATATCACGTTACAACGCTCCTACGAATGAAGGGGCCAGCGGGGCTTAATGGGGAGAATGGTAAGGGAGCTTATAAATACATAAATTTTGGCAGTGCAGGAGTTATCCTCAGCTAAGATAGCTAGTTTTCTAACAGGGGTTTCCTTCAGATATAGCGTCCCCTGGGGGTTTCCTTCAGATATAGTGTCCCCTGGGGGTTTCCTTCGGATGTAGTGTCCCCTGGGGGGTTTCCTTCGGATGTCGTGTCCCCTGGGGGTTTCCTTCAGATATAGTGTCCCCTGGGGGGTTTCCTTCAGATATAGTGTCCCCTGGTAGAATAGCGGTAATATACCGACTTATAACGCTAAAAATCTGTGGGTTAGATTCTCCACGATGAACACAGCAGATAGTTCAGTGTAGCTTTGCTCTAAAAAAATACAATCAGATGTGGTAAATGCGGTTAATTTAAGGGGGTTTATGGAAAAGCTTGATAAAGATTTTAATGGTACGGATTGGCTTTGAGTGTTTTACTTTTAGAGTTTAGTATAGTGAATGAGATAGTCTTGGTAGACAAACAAATGTCTCTTGTTGTCCTTAACTTACAGGTATATATAGGTTTGTGTATGGATATAGGATTGGCCTCATTAGCCATAAGTCCTGGGTTCAAGCCTCAACCTTGGAGTTTCTTTTCACTTACAGTACTGTTTGTTAAAAGTTTGCTTTTATTGATTCATAATATGAATAAAATATATTGCGTGTATGTCTTTGTTTGAATAGTAATAGTTTTATTTTTTAACTTATTTACTCTGAGTACACTAAAAGAAGATAAAAGAAACCACAATCTAAGCATTTATAGCAATATGAAATAATAAAATACAAAAATACAACATACATACAAATACTGAATTTTGTGATATATATGTATATATATAACGCTAGAGTTGTCTACAAATTGGTTTTTCATACCCTTCTTAATACAGTTACCAAATACATCAAACATTCAATTATTGTTGTTTGTTATTTAAATTACAGTTGAAATACTATCGAATCACAAAATGTGGTTCACTGGTTTAGTAGTATTTGGAGAAATATTATACAGAGAAAATCATCAGTTGATAAAAAAAGTATAAGTTTTAAATATTTCCAGAAATTTAATCTGAAATGCGAAATCTTGCTCAGTAATTGGGTTCTACTGATGTATACGTGCGGTATTCAGAAAGTATAAGTTTTAAATATTTCCAGAAATTTAATCTGAAATGCGAAATCTTGCTCAGTAGTCGGGTTCTACTGATGTATACGTGCGGTATACAGATAAATTGATATCCAACAAGTAGCTATAAGTATTCATAAAGAGGAAAATTCAAGAAATTTTATGTAAAAAATTAATATAACAAAGAGAAAAAAACAGCAATGGCTTCTCAATTACTGTTGAAGTAGATACTAAATACACCTACACAGGACAAGGTCAGGAAGAATGATGTTATACCACATTTTCAAGAAAGAGAAAAGGATTCTAGTGTGGTATCTCGTTGTCCTTAGATTACAATTACTTTAAATGGCATATACAAAAAAGAGAGCCCGAATTAATATCAACTTGTACAAGCATTTGTCTCAATCCTTGAGATAGGCTTGCCCCTGCCCAAGAAATGGACAAAAACACAGTGTCAAATTGAAAAGTTTCTATGTATTAGCCGTTGTCGAGTAATCTTTACCTAAGCAAAATGATTAATAATTTACCTAAGAAAAATGATTAGCACATGTTTACGACAGTTCAATCCAGTTTACGAGAATGTCAGCACAAGCAGAAGACCTACATGGAAATATAAAAAATACCTGCTTATACCTTACCATAGATATATTTTCTGAACTAGTCATAGATTTGTATGAAAAATATTTCCTGAGGTGACGATAAAACAACCTTTGATTTTGCATCCGTAATAGACAAATTAAAAGAAATGCGGGGGGGGCATATGTTGTTAACGCAAAATTTAGGCCTATTGGTTTCTTGTGTTTCGCCGGCGTTTAAACCGTGATTTTAAAGAATTATACTGCAAATATGAATAGCATTTAAGAGAATCTTTTATGTCTTATAGTCCAGTCCAACTGAAGAGTTCTGGTATTGTCAGCAAGGCCTATTTGACAGTGACTTATGAGTCACAAAATATATATCTGAGGTGCTATTTTTACATGACTGATTTGGAATCCGTGATGAACCAATTAAGAGGAATGAGAGAGAAAAAAATAAATACATCTGTAGTTAATGGATTTTATCAGAATTTTAAAGTAAATTGGAAGCATTGAGTATCGCATATGAAATGATGGGTATAAAAATATTAGATGTTCAATAACCATTAGTATCGAGGCTGTGATTCACATATATTATCAAATTATCAAAAGGCGCTTACTGAGAACCATTGCAAAAGACGTATAATTTTCTTTGTAATTTTCGTCTTAAACATCTTGAAATATTAGAATTATTCTGAATAATCATGGACTTTTTCCCTGTTTCGTCACACACATTATGAAAAATATGCGAACTTCCAATAAATAATTTTAAAACAGAGAAAATCAGAGAAACACATCTTATCATTTGCTGCCAATACTAACAGATAATTTTACTATTTCTCACGTTTATAAAATCTGAAAACACAAGCTGCTTCAATTCCAACAGGTTATTATTAAAAAGTTTTCAAAGTAATTTTACTTTGTCCCACTGTGGTTGTTGCTTAATAAAGGAACGCATGCGCTGCTAAAAAATTGCCCCCACCCTCCCAGTGGCACAGCGGTATGTTTGCTGACTTACAACGCTAGGACCCGGGTTTCGATATCCGTGGTGGGCAGAGCACAGATAGCCCATTGTGTAGCTTTGTGCTTAACTTCAAACAAACAAACAAACAAAGCAAAAAAATCGTTTAGATACTTCATAAATGCTGTTTCATTATAATATTTTCAAAGAAAAGTAACATGAAACAAGAAATTTGGATGTTTACGATCGTTTCTTCAGATGTATGTTATCGGACAAGATGTTATCGGGCTTATTGTTACGTTATTCAAAAAGGGAAACTTGACCGAGTAGCCTTCCTTGACCATACGATCTGCCTTAGAAACGTCTTAGTTGAAAAGAGATAAAATAGTAATAAAAAGTGTGACTACAAATTCACAACCTCATGTAAGTTTGTTAACAGAACAGACCTAAAGAGGAAATTTAAATTTCCAACCTTTCCAGTACTTTGATGATTTCTTGTGAGATTGAATACAGCAGATTTTATCTTATCCTTTTACGTGAACGTTTACACCTTTATTACTCATTACTGTTGGAATACACTAAACCTCTGATCACCAAAAAAGAACAGAAAGTGTTACTCTTTGTTTCGCTAATAACTTTTGCTTAGATAACTATCATGATACCCGTATACCTACTTTAACAAACTAATACATCTTTTACACTAATAAAATATATTGAGTGAGGAGGACACTTAGTGACTGACTATTACGAAGTGTGGACATGTGCTGACTAGCTTGTACGGATCCTCATTTTTCTGTTGATAATGAAATAAATAAATAACTTTATCATAAGAGTTCAAAGCACGTATTGTCGTATAGAGTTGTTTCATCATAAATATTATACGTAGAAAAGTCCCTAGTTTGGGGATCTTAGGATGTTATACGTAGACAAGTCCACTAGTTTGGGGATCTTAGGATGTTATACGTAGACAAGTTCCCTAGTTTGGGGATCTTAGGATGTTATACGTAGACAAGTCCCTAGTTTGGGGATCTTAGGATGTTATACGTAGACAAGTCCCTAGTTTGGGGATCTTAGGATGTTTTGCTTTGTGTTTTTTTGATAAAGTATATTTTGTGCTAGACTTAAGATTTCCTTAAATAGAGTATAAACACGATTTTCTGCTAAAATATTTAAATTTGGTTTTTAGTAGTAACAATAATCATATATTCTTATACGAGTACTAGGTTTACTAGCTCAGAAGCTCAATTTGGACATTAAAATTATTTTATGGAAAGTATTAAAACTTATACCAAACTTTTGCTGCAAATTTTGAAATATTAAGTTCCCCATCTGCACTCAAAGGAAAAGAAAAACTTGAACGTCATTAAACAGTTTACGAATTCTAATTCTGCTTTAATGTATATTATCTGAATGTAAAAGTTTTCCCTCTATTTTAGAATTATGAGAAGTGATGGTAAGACAATTATATCCTTAGACCATGGTGTAGTATCGTTAAAATCTCTTTCTTACTTATGTGTATTTTTGAGATATATTTGTCTTAAGATACTTGTCATGTTGAGTTTAGCTAAACTAGTCGCTAAAATGATTTATATATCCTGGGTGCCGATAACCTCATTCATGAATAAGTTATTAAAACAATTATTTTTAATAATTAAACTGATTAAAGTGAAGTTTATATATGTACTAGCGTATAGCTCGTCAAAAATGACGGGGCAAGTACTACCAACCCACCCCATCCCATAGTATACCCCAGTGATTCTGAAAATGGGGCGCATGCCCCACA
>NW_013667185.1:158312-165930 GCF_000517525.1 Limulus polyphemus
GGGGGCATCAAATTTTTCGAGGTGTCAAGGTGGGGCATGGAGCAAAAAAGGTTAAGAACCACTGGTATACCCTAACTTCACACTTCATAACTAACAGAAATAAATATATTTTGCGAAATCAAACTTGACCAACAAAGAAGCAGTCAAACGTCAGTAAATTCCTCTGTGAGCCAATCAAAATTTGCGGCATATTCATAGAATAATTATTGGTAAAAATCAGTTAGATTAACAACTTCTAATATATAAAAAGGCCAGTGCGTTTTGGTAACACTACATTCTAAAAATGGCTTTTATGACATGTTGCTTAGCAACAAAAGCATAACCTAATTTTGTTGTTAGTCTGTGTACTGAAAGCATAAAATGAAATGTATAGACAACAAAACTCAAAAAATATTTAATTTCTTAATTTAGAGTCTCCGTTCATGGAAGAGGTATGTTTTTATTAAAAACGTTGGTGATTTAGCTTAATTCGGAAACGATTTAAGTTTAAAACTGAATAGATATTTTTACTTTCGTGATAAATTTTGTGCACTTGGCTCTTGGCTAGGTGATCCCACACTACATCTTTATTTTAGGCTTATTATACCAACACTCACTACACTTACACTTTCACGGCACCCCCACCTCACGACCCCCTTGTACCCCCCGTCATTAAAATCGTGATGGACAGACAGTAATTGAACTATTCTATCTGAATAAATGCATTTTGGCTTTTATGACTACTCCTATTTCGAGAAATGAAGCGTGACGTGACACATACTGACTTTTATGTAGGTTAGATGTTTAGGCTTGATTCTGTCAAGTCGGAGCTTACGACTATTCCCTAATTAGAGAATTTTGTTTAATAATGTTAAACTGAGGTAATGTCGTTCCAATCACCGCTTACTTCTCAAAACGCAAAGTATGAAAAGATGATTACAACATGCAAGATTTAAAACGATGATTACAACATGCATGATTTAGGACAATAAAACACTTTTTTTTTTCAAACATTACTTTCTTCAAGTGTATATATAAACTCGAACAACTTACTCTTCTCCACAACAACTTGATATAAATATATCACTCACCGACAGTTTCTAATGAATCTTGAGGGTAAAGCAGAAGCCAACATGACTTACAATTCTATTTTAACTTGGGCAAAACGCCAGTATAGTTGCTGGATTGCATTACAGCTTATGCCTTATAGTTTGTAAAGTAAGATATTTCTGGGGAAGAAAACATTTTTATACATTGTAATTGTAGTTCATTGCGAGAAACCATAACATTACTGGTTCTATAAGAAATAATAAAGTTTGATAAAGATAAAATACATGATCTTGTTTTATTATCATTATTTAGTGTACTAATACTCTCTCACCAAGACCTACAAAACTCGTTATCTCTTACCATATACTGAATAGGAATTAACCAATAATCAAAAAAAATATACAAATATTTGTTAAATTCTATTCACTAAGAATATAATATCAATATGTTCACATAAAAATTTAAGTTGGACGAAAAAACGTTGTGTAGGTGGGCGGAAGAAGACAAATGCAGCAGTTGGCCTCTGGAGGAATAACGTTTACACAGAAATAAGCCTGTAATTAAGAATTACACTAGAGTTCCACAAAACACACGTAAGCGTATTGTTCAGTCAAACGCTTCGTTTAGACTTGAGCATTGCTGTACAATTAAATAGTCACCCACGAACTTTTGACGGAAGAAAAAAACAAAGAACACTTACCACTTCATTATAAGATTTATACTCCTGGGTGTAATCTATTTGTTTAATTATTTAAAGCAGTAAGTAATAAGTGGTATAGACTGGATTTATCATGAAGCTGAAGACCGTCTTTCATAGGACCGCTCGTCCCGCGCCTAATGTAAAACACTGCGATAGAGTTTAACGTACATGCATCTTGCTCCTAACGTATGACACTCTTCCTTGAATTTAACTGGTCGGTAGATCACGTAGAAGTTTACACTTGGTAGATAAACAGAGCGGTAAATGTAACAACGTAGTGAAATGGGGCTATGGCGTGGAACGCTTGAGATAAAACTGTGAAAATGATCATTACAGTACGACATATAAGAAATGCCATTTTTCAAATACACAGAGTTTGCCACTACAATTCAACCAAAAATTTTAAAATAGCTTTAGAATAAAATAAAATAAAACACACCCCTAATCCTGAAGTCAACGATACAATCAACGGATAATACAAACTCACAAGACAGGTTTTTAACTACATTCTACCTACGTTAAAATGGCTTCATATAATCCAATAGCAATTTTATTTTCCGCCAATAACATTCTCTTAGTTTATCCTGACATCTTAGCAACAGATATATCCAACTGGGATATTAAAATCACTTTATGATCCGCTGTAGTGGTCCAAAAATGATTATGTTTGTTTTGTGCTATCTCATTCTCAAAGCATTAATGCACAAAATTTACCTCACTAAACCTGTTTCATGATCACAAGTCATTCTAAACCCAAATTCTCAAAGAATGACAAAACGGGGATGGAGATGTTTTGTAATTTGTAGATCAAACTCTCTCGAATCTAAAATATCGGTTAAAATATTATGCGTGTAAGAAGAGAATAAATTGTGTTATAGTATCTTGTGGTCTAAGTCTGTTACTGATTTAACATCAAGCGTATTTAGAAACAAATAATTGAAACTGTGTTTATAAAGAGAGTGTAAAAGTTGGTTTGTTTCAGTATTTTCGTAAAGCTACATGAAGGCTACCTGTTCTAGTCGTCCTTATTTTCGTTCTGTTAGACTAGATGGAATGCAGAAAGTCAACAGAACCAACTGCCATCTCAGAGGCTATTATAATCAAATAGTGAGATTTGACCGTCACTCTTATAACGCACCAGGACCCTCGGAACAACAGTTCCGCATAATAACTACTTGGCTACGTCTAGTCCAGCTTCTAAAGGAACGCACAAGATATATTCTGTGAAGTATGATGCAATTAATTTAATATACACAGTTGTTATTAATAAGAATAATAACATGGGTATATTTTAGATACATTAAATTTACAGACAAAAAAGTCTTAGCACAGTACATTTACAGTTGAAAACTGGTATTACATTGCTACCTTGCAAGTAGTATTGATTCTTTCAAGTTTAAACTATATCATTTTGTTTGCACGTTTTGCCACAAATTTCATGTGTGTAACATTTAACCAAACTACATCACGCTTTGTTTTCCCTTTTTGGATAATATATATTTTAGTGTATATTTGCTGTGGTTGACATGTTATAACATATTAACCTTTACTTTCACTTATGGGTTCTTATAATTACTAATACAGTTTTCTCCTGTTTACGCTGAAGCTGCATGATCCGTTTCGGGAATAAATAGACTAGCTTGCTCCTTCGCCATTTCTTGCTAATGATGGTAAAGTTAATTAAATTAAATTATAGTAATAAATATAAATAAGTAATCAGAGCTAAATTTATTATTAGATGAATAATTTTGTGATATTAATTCTTATAATAAAAATCTGATTTGTAATCAACCTAAATATATGATAATAGCTACAATTCATTTGCTTAATCTGGTTCACATCACAATAGTCCATGAAAACTGATAATCTATATTGTTACAACAGTGGAAGTCACGCGACGCTAGCAGCATGAGCACTGGAGTTTCTAGAAGGATCATGAATTTTCCTGGCAACTCTAGTTTGTTCCAAGTGCCCTTTTTTTTAGTATATGAACCCGGCAAATAAGGCAAGCGAGAGAAGAGATAAAGATAGAACTGCATAGATAAATAGATATAGAGATAGATAATTGAGTCAAGCGAACAGTAGGCACCGTAAGTCAAGTGTGTGAATCGCTGTGAATTATAGAGTGTGTTTATAAAAGTAGTTAAGTTAAAGTGACTGTGGAAATTTTGTATATTACAAAGTTGTATCGAGAAATAATAAAATAGTTTTAATTAAGAAAGGACTTGTATTGTTGAAGTTCCTTGGAAGGAATTTATACCGGAAATTAACAAACAAGCAGATACGTAACAAATTGGTGTCAGAGAGTGGGACGAAAAAAAAAGAAGATGGAAACGAGAAGTGCCAAATCAAACTACAGCTTAGCAGATTTGATGGCAGCAATACAAGAACAGTAAAAGAAACAAGAAGAACGGTAAAATAAACAAGAAAAGAAACAAGAAGAACGAGAAAAGAAACAAGAAGAGAGACAACAGCAGTGGCAAGAAAACCTGCAACAATGGTAGCTCGAACAGCAAAATAAGCAAGAGAGACTACAGCAGTGGTTGGAGGAGAAAAAAAAATGAACAAGAAGAAAGTCTCCAACAGTTAAGAGAAAGCCAGCATACACAAATGGAAAAGATTAGTAAATTTCAAAGTGAATTAAATACAGTAAAGGATGATTTACTATCTTTTACACAAGGAGGATATACTAGCCATGGAACTAACCAGTCCCAGACAATGGGAAGCCCCTTCCAGACCCCCGCAGCTAAACCTTAATGCAGACATCTTCAGTCCTGCCAGAAGTCACATTCCAGACATGAGTGTCAGCAATAGGGGTGATCTAGTACGAAGGAAGCGACAGGAATTCGATGGGAAGGCACCATTTGAAGCATATAGAGCACAGTTTGAGCTCCTGGCAGAAATGATTGGATGGACAGAGGAGCAGAAAGCAGTATATCTGGCAACGAGCTTGAAGGAACAACCACTGGAAATACTTGGACAGTTGCCAGCAGACGACAGGCACAACTATAGAGCACTGGTAGCTGCTCTAGAGCTCAGGTATGGAACTAAAAATCAGTCTGAAGTCTACAGGGCTAGGTTTAAGACTAGAGTCCGTGCTAAAGGGGAGAGCCTGCAAGAGCTAGCACAAGACTTGGAAAGCATGACACACAAGGCCTACCTAACTGCACCACCCGATTTCCTCAAGTTGTTGCTGAGAAATCAGTTTGTAGATGCCTTGGACAGTCCACAACTAAAAATACAAGTGAAGCAAGCACACCCCTCTACTGGGCAGGATGCAATGACCAGAGCTCTTGAATTTGAATCCTACGTTAAGTCTAGCACAGAGGTACCAAGGTTGGTACAGTTGGCTGCCCTTTTCTGGCCTTGAATCCTGATTTCAGAGAGGTTCGAGAGACTTGGCTGGCACTGTAACAAACCTGGGCACAAGAAATCTGGAAACTTCAACACAAGGAAGATGCCATGGCAGAAAAGGCTGTTACCCAGAGAGGTTGTTGGAATTCTTGAGAGCAAGGACATATGAGGAGCCAGTGTAAGAAGAATACCACCAATAAGTCAGCTTCGGGAAACCAGTAGTTGTTGGTGCTTAGGGACGTCCACCAACCCCCATTGTGAAAGTCCCAACAGCTAAGTGGAAAATGGCAAGCACACATGGTGTCTACGTGACAGGGAAGCTGGATGACCAAAGGTTTAACTTTGTCATAGATTCTGCATCTCAGCAAACCCTTGTGAGCATCAAGGTGTTATATCACGAAGGAGTACCAAAAGCTGTACAGTACCTCTGTGGTGTGATAGGATATCATGCAAGTTGTGGGGACCAGTGTGGGTAACTATTGAGCTCATGGGCATGAAGAACAGACAGAAAGTTGGACTATTTAATACGAGGAAGTTAGTAATTAATTTTGATAAAATGACGTCTGGGAACAACAAACGCCAAATTCCGGTAACTGTTAAAAGAGAGGCTGAACTAACTAGGTGCCATCAAGCTGAAGTCAAAGTGACTGAAGGAGTTGATGATGGTGAAATGGAACCAGGTATAGATATTAAAGCAGAGCAGGAGAAAGATCAAGATTTGAAGCCAATAATTGATTTTTTAAAAGCAAGTGTTTTGCGCCCTGCTTGGGAGAAGGTATCTAGTCTAAGCCCTGTGACAAAGAACTATTGGGCACAATGAGACCAGTTGAAGCTTGAAGATGGTATTCTTCTCCAGAGATGGGAAACTGAAGATGGGCTAGTGATGACCTGGCAAATGGTTATACCGAGAAAGTTACGGAAAGTTGTGCTGCGTCAATCCCATGATACTTTAACAGGAAGACATCTCGGAGTTAAGAAGACATTGAGTCACCTATGACAGAGATTTTACTGGATAGGTATGAGGCAAGATGTGGATGAATGGTGCAGGACATGCAGTACATGTTGTGTTAAAAGGGGCCCAAGCATAAGGGACGTGATCCAATGAAGTTATGTCAAGTTGGTGCACCAATGGAAAGAGTAGCCATTGACATTGCTGGTCCTTTGCCCCAAACTCGTGCAGGAAACAAGTACATTTGTGTAGTGATGGATTATTTCACCAAGTGGCCTGAGGCATATGCAATACCAAATCAAGAAGCTACGACTTCGGCTATTAGTGATTTCTTCTTCAGATTTGGTATGCCATATGAACTGCATTCAGATCAAGGGCGTAACTTCGAATTGGCTGTGTTCCAAGAATGCTGGAAGTTGTTTGGCATCCGAAAGACCAGGACAACGCCACTTCCCCCACAGTCCGATGGGATGGTAGAAAAGTACAACTGGACACTGGGACAGGAATTGGCTAAGTTTTGTAATATCCGCCAAGATGACAGGGATGTCTTACTCCCTCCACTGTTGATGGCCTATAGGACAGCAGAGCATGAAGCCACTGGATACACTCCAGCAAAGTTGATGTTTGTTCGGGAACTTCGGTTGCCAGTTGATTTGTTAACTGGACACCCACCTTATGAAGAGTTACCTGAAAATGTGTCAGAGTTTGTGAAAGTGTTATCAGAAAGGATGGGTGATATTCACCATGAAGTGCTTTCAAACTTGAAAACGTCTGCTGATTCTATGAAGCTATGTTATGATAAGAGATCTACTGAAGTCAGTTTTGTATCAGGAGACAAGGCGTGGTTGTATAATCCCAGGAAGACCAAAGGGAAGTCTCCTAAGTTGTGTTTTCCATGGGAAGGCCCATATGACATAATGGATCGTCTCTCAGACGTGACTTTCCAGATAAAATGTTGTCGGCGAGGTAAGCCAAAGGTGGTGCATGCCAACAGGCTTTGGCGTTATCTCGGTCCAGGACATTTCAGTTGGGACGAAGTGAACAACAGAACAAATGACGCTGCTGAAGACGTGTCACCTGAAAAAGCCACCATCTAAGAAGAAACTCTACTCGGTTTTCAGAAGGGAAACAGTGAAGCCCTTGATGAAGCTACTACCACTGATGTGACTGTTACCAATGATAGGACATTTCCTGATGAAGCAGATGAACTTCACATGAAGCAGAAGCCAACGAGACAGATACCAGTATGGAAGAAGATACGTCCTGTCAAATTAAGAGAGTTTTGTGTTTGTAAATTCTGTACATTTAATTAAGTTATTGTTAATTGTTTATTGGTTTAATGTAAGTGGCTATTGTTCGGGACGAACAATACTAAGGAAGGGGCAGTGTCAGTCACGTGACGCTGGAAACACGTCATGATATTCTAGAAGGATCGGGGAACTTCACGAATAATCCAGTATGTGCTAGGTGTCCTCTATTCCTGTATATAAGTGCGCCGGATAACGTGAGACAATTAATCGGAATTGAATTGCAGCACGGCAGATATAAAGACGGACAATTGAGTCAAGCGCGGTAGTGACGTAAGT
>NW_013667185.1:166930-177466 GCF_000517525.1 Limulus polyphemus
GGCCAAAGGTGCAACTTTGTCATAGATTCTGCATCTCAGCAAACCCTTGTGAGTATCAAGGCGCTAGATCACAAAGGAGTACCAGAAGCCATACAGAAGCTCTGTGGTATGACAGGACATTATGCAAGGTTGTGGGAACAAGTGTAGGTAACTATTGAGCTCATGGGTATGAAAGACAGACATAAAGTATACTTGGCTGACATTGAAGACCAATGCATACTAGGGTTGGACTACTTACTACTGAGGAAGTGTTTAGTTAATTTTGATAAAATGACGATTGGAAACAACAAAGCCCAAATTCCGCTAAATATTGCTGCGTCTATTGATTTACATGTCACAGCACTTAAGTCAACTACAATACCCCCTATGTCAGAGAAGATAATTTGGGGTACAATAAAAAGATCATCCTCAAGGAAGCCCAATGTTTGTGGAAGTAGTGACCCATCCAGGCCACCAGACGTGAAGATTTGAAGGTCACTTATGACAGGTCATCAAGTAATACCCATAACAGTGGCTAATTTCTCTAAATGTGAGCAGACACTTAAGGAAGGGGCATTGTTGGGTGTGTGCCAGGAGGTAGAGCCAGTCAATTTTAAGGCAAGAAATACAACCATAAAGAAAGGACATCCACTCCCAGAACATTTAACTGACCTCTATAAGAAGAGCAAAGCCCATTTGTAATCATCACAGGCTCTTCATGTTAGGGAACTTTTGGCAAATTATGCAGACGTCTTTTCAAAAGGAGATCATGACCTTGGCTGCACAAACCTTGTGGAGCACAGAATAAACACAGGCAATGGCCATCCAATAAAGATACCTCTGAGGAGAAAAGCTCCGGCAAAGCAGCAAGAGATGGAGGATGTCATGGATGGCC
Source organism: Limulus polyphemus (assembly GCF_000517525.1). Classification (NCBI taxonomy): domain Eukaryota; kingdom Metazoa; phylum Arthropoda; class Merostomata; order Xiphosura; family Limulidae; genus Limulus; species Limulus polyphemus. The sequence continues at coordinate 167,805 of NW_013667185.1, forward strand.
TAATTAAGGGAGGGATAGTCGAGAAATCAGTTAGTCTCTGGTCAGCAGATAGTCCCTGATAGTAATGCTCAATTAGTAATATTAAATGACATACACGCTAGTGAACCAAGTACTGATAGTAGTACTCAATTAGTAATATTAAATGACATACACGCTAATGAACCAACTACTGATAATAGTGCTCAATTATTAACATTAAATGACATACACGCTAGTGAACCAAGTACTGATAGTAGTATTCAATTTGTAATATTAAATGACATACATGCTAGTGAACCAAGTACTGATAGTAGTACTCAATTAGTAATATTAAATGGCATACACGCTAATGAACCAAGTACTGATAATAGTGCTCAATTATTAACATTAAATGACATACACGCTAGTGAACCAAGTACTGATAGTAGTATTCAATTAGTAATATTAAATGACATACACGCTAGTGAACCAAGTACTGATAGTAGTGCTCAGTTAGTAACATTAAATGACATACACGCTAGTGAACCAAGTACTGATAGTAATGCTCAATTAGTAATATTAAATGACATATACGAACTAGTGAACCAAGTACTGATAGTAATGTCCAATTAGTAATATTAAATGACATACACGCTAATGAAACAAGTAATGATAATAGTGCTGAATTATTAACAATAAATGACATATACGAACTAGTGAACCAAGTACTGATAGTAATCCTCAATATAGCAGGTGTTAGATTAGTAACATTAAATGACATACACGAACTAGTGAACCAAGTACTGATAGTAATGCTCAATGTAGCAGGTGTTAGATTAGTAACATTAAATTACATACACGAACTAGTGAACCATAGTAATCCTCAATATAGCAGGTGTTAGATTAGTAACATTAAATGACATACACGAACTAGTGAACCAAGTACTGATAGTAATACTCAATGTAGCAGGTGTTAGATTAGTAACATTAAATGACATACACGAACTAGTGAACCAAGTACTGATAGTAATGCTCAATGTAGCAGGTGTTAGATTAGTAACATTAAATTACATACACGAACTAGTGAACCAAGTACTGATAGTAATGCTCAATGTAGCAGGTGTTAGATTAGTAACATTAAATGACATACCCGAACTAGTGAACCAAGTACTGATAGTAATGCTCAATATAGCAGGTGTTAGATTAGTAACATTAAATGACATACACGAACTAGTGAACCAAGTACTGATAGTAATGCTCAATGTAGCAGGTGTTAGATTAGTAACATTAAATGACATACCCGAACTAGTGAACCAAGTACTGATAGTAATGCTCAATATAGCAAATGTTAGATTAGTAACATTAAATGACATACACGAACTAGTGAACCAAGTACTGATAGTAATGCTCAATATAGCAAATGTTAGATTAGTAACATTAAATGACATACACGAACTAGTGAACCAAGTACTGATAGTAATGCTCAATATAGCAAATGTTAGATTTTTATTAAAGAGGAAAATTATATTTTGTTGGGAGATAATTGTCAAGAACATACTATTTCTGCAATATGTTCGTTACTAAGAAGATTAAGAGAAGTATGTGCGTTCGAGAAAGCTCGTGATTGCGAAAGTAGTGTAACTTTTAAGCTTAAGAATAGAGTTGAAATGAATACGCTCAATAAAACTGGAGAAGCTTAATGAAAATATTAAGAATAATGCAAACAGGACTTTTGGAAGATTATAAAATTAAGTAGAAAACATTGCGATACAATAAGTGATTTGTTAAACAATGTCAAGGACAACGTTTCCATATGCGATTGGAGTAGACATGAACGTGGATTAACACAGACAGAAGTATCTTAAAATTTGTATTCGGAAATGCAGTGATGGACGATTTACACGAGTTAAACAAAAAATATTAGATCACCAGAGACAAATGTTAACAGAAATGATACATTTGATAGGCGAACACGGTTATATAATGAATTCACTGAACGAGACTATAGAGCAGGAGATTAAACAACTAACGAATGCTCTAGTAAATATTACTAATTAATTAACACAGGCTAGAATTGAACAAACCGAAATTCATAGAGCAGGAGTTGAGGTGTTAGTTTTTAGTGCAAGCAGGGATTCAGAACAATCTACCACAATTAGCCTTTACCATAGAGAGTAGTAGAACATAATTAGCCAGATTAGTACAAGCACTTAATGTAGCAGCAGATAGCAATGTTAACTTCATATTTCTTACCTCCCCCTCCTCTAGTTAGCTAGAAAGAATATTGGACGAAAGTGAAAGAAGCTTACTGATACAGTTACAATTTGTAATCCATATACATTGTGATCAGATTTTTATGTATTATACGTGTGATATGTAAAGTAGAAAACATACTCAGGATATTTATATAAACACCATTATACGCTACTGGTAGGATGTTTAAATTGTACAGGATAATTCCTTTACTCTTAGCACTAAATAATTTTCTAGCTTCAACGGTGGGGAATGAAAATACTATATAGCAGTTTGAAACGATCAACACACCTATTTGATAATGACAGAGGAAGATATGTATGCGATCCAAAATCAGAGATATACTCTATACCAGTATTATTGTGTAGTTATGTAATATTCACAGGGATAAAAGATAAGATACCAAAATTATGTGAAAAGAGAGTTATCATCCCGAAACCTTTTTATTTTTATAAAACAAAAACAGAAAATTGGTTATTCAATGTTCAAGATGAATTCACTTTACCAACAGTGTGTCCAAAGTGTGACATTTACCAACAGTGTGTGCAAAGTCTGACATTTACCAACAGTGTGTGCAAAGCCTGACATTTACCAACAGTGTGTCCAAAGCCTGACATTTACCAACCGTGTGTGCAAAGCCTGACATTTACCAACAGTGTGTGCAAAGCCTGGCATTTACCAACAGTGTGTCCAAAGCCTGACATTTACCAACAGTGTGTCCAAAGCCTGACATTTATCGATTTTATATAGCTAAAGGGAAGTGGGTACTTAAAATTGTTCCGTAAACAGAGAATAAACTTCACCAACAGTTTCAGAAGTAAAACCAAGCTTACACTGGTAAAACTGAACATAAAAATTCCAGATTTACAAGAATTAATAATATGAGAAGAATTATAGTTATTTAGAATAATAGAAAGTGATTCTAACATCTTAAAGCTGAAAACTATACTAGAAGAAACTATACATTAACCACCTAGGAGATCAAGCTTAATTATTAAAGAATTCGAATAATTTGTTTTGTTTTGATATTCGCGCAAAGCTACACAAGGGCTATCTGCGCTAGCCGTCCCTAATTTAGCAGTGTAAGACTAGAGGGAAGGCTGCTAGTCATCACCACCCCCCGCCAACTCTTTGGCTACTCTTTTTCCAACGAATAGTGGGATTGACCGTCACATTATAACGCCCCCACGGCTGAAAGGGCGAGCATGTTTAGTGGGACAGGGATTCGAACCCGCGACCCGCAGATTGTGAATCGAGCGCCCTAACCACCTGGCCCTGCCGGGGCCCTAACCACCTGGCCATGCTGGGCCAATTCGAATAATACATAGAAAATTTGAAAGCTAGGACAGAAGAAGAAAATAAATTAAATAAGTGGAAATTAAGAAATATTGTATTAATAACACTGTGCTTAGTAGTCAGCCTAATAAGCATACTGTTATATAGAGTGACAGACCAATTGGCATTCCTCAAGTTGCTAAAACTTGATGGCTTATCAAAGTTTAAGGAAAGAAAGCTAAGTAAGATAATGAAAGTAATTTATACTCTGAGGCCACTGAAGTGGTCGAATTAAATGACTTAGAGCAACAAAATTTGGACCAGGAAACAGAAGAATTCAATAGGAAATATAAACAATTTCCTGGTGTAAATATTAATCAATTATAATTTAATTACAGAACATGAAAGTATTAGGCAAAATTTGGAAGGTATAAATCAGTTGGCAGATAGGGAAATACAGGGATGTCGATGCGAGAAAAACGATGGATTGAAGACGCATCAAACGATCAATAGGTGGATCAACCTGATACATACTGACATGTTTGAAGACAAGCTGATGGCAAATACAGAAGACGTGTGAATTATAACACCGATAGGGTAAGGTATAAACAATTCCTAGACATTGTGAGTATGTTTTATATATATATAATTTCAAAATACCTAAAGTAAAGAGTGAAATTGTCGAAGTGGGGGGGGTTCCACATCTCTGACGGTTATGTTATCAAAGAACTGGCAGTGAAGTCATGTTTATCATCATGCCATGACGTTTATCTATTCCAACCGTTCTTTTCAGAAGAGAGACTAGATGAAGAAGCGCGACATCGGGTTAAGTGGACGACAGTCTTCTTACATAACTTGGATTGTTGAGATGATAATTATCCCTAAATTAATCTCTTTGACATTTGTGTCATCTTAAATCATCTGTATTACAAAATTTATACAAAAGGGCTGGAAAAAACTAAACCTTTATATAACCTAAATGATAGACCTTGTATAAATGTATAGGACTGGGGCTGTCTACATACAAACAGTGGTCAGTACTACCTATTCTGTGTAAATCACGTGATTGTAGACTACCATTCTATGGCAAGTCAATGCAATTTATCAGTACTTAAAAACACCACCGTTAAACTATATGTGTGTGTAGGAGAATTTTAAAAGGAGTTTTATAGTATGTGAAAAAGTATTGAATGCCTCCGTTTGGGAAGGTGGTACGTTTACGGACTTATGACGCTAAAATACGGGGTTTGATTTCCAGTGGTGGACATAGCAGATACCCTAAGGTGGATTTGCTCTAAACCAACCAATCGAAAGTATTTAAATATATATCCCCGTTGGCTACATAAAGTTTTAATGATATGTAACGTGGAATATCAACATCTTGTTATGTATTTCTTTCTAAAGTATATATAGGTATTGAATGATTGTATCAGGTAAAGATGCCCGGTTGTTTAGCAGTTAGAAATAGTGTCATTAATAATTGGAAGTGTATATCTACCCATATATAAGTATTACTTAAGCGTACTGTGATATACAAGTATTACAAGTGTGTTATAAGTATTATACATATATATAAGTATTAACTTTAGCATATGAGTGTTAAGAATTAAAATGAAACGAGTCCACCATGTATGTGGAAAGGAACAGATTATTACTTTTAAATAGTGTTAATAAATAAGAAGTAATAAATAAATAAATCATGAATAGTAATAAAGAAATGTCGAATAAAGGTGGGTGTTAAATGGATAATGTAAACATCTTCTTTGTCTTTTCCCTTTAGCAGAGGTCGCCGTCCTTCACAAGTGTTGCTCTCCTCCAATAATCTCTGTTCATTGTCAGTTCTTCCGCAGTTCCTTTCTCGTTCATGTGTATTCTCTTGTCGTCTACTGGCAGCTCTAATGCTCTCCTTATTGCTTGTTCTTATCTTCTCTTCATGGGTATTCTCTTGTCGTCTACTGGCAGCTCCAATGCTCTCCTTATTGCTTGTTCTTATCTTCTCTTCATGTGTATTCTCTTGTCGTCTACTGGCAGCTCTAATGCTTTCCTTATTGCTTGTTCTTATCTTCTCTTCATGTGTATTCTCTTGTCGTCTACTGGCAGCTCTAATGCTCTCCTTATTGCTTGTTCTTATCTTCTCTTCATGTGTATTCTCTTGTCGTCTACTGGCAGCTCTAATGCTCTCCTTATTGCTTGTTCTTATCTTCTCTTCATGTGACCTCAGCCTTGCTTTTCTTGCCTTTTCCTTGATTCCATAGACTTCTGACATTTCCTTATTTTCTTTGTTCATTCTCTTCTTTTTCAGCCACAACCCCAAGAACCATCTCAGCTTTCTCATATTTGTTCTTATCAACAAGCCTTCTTCTTTCTTCTTCAGGGTCCAGATCTCGGCTCCAAAGAGGATCATCGGTCTATTCACGGTCTTATACATTTTTACTTTCAGTGCTCTTGTTAACACTTTGATACAGACGACTGTGTCTACTTCCTTCCATTTCTTAGAACCCATCTGGATTTTATCTCTCACAGCTTTCTCACTTCCTCATTCACTTTGAATTGTACTTCCCAGGTACCTAAAGTCTTCTACTTGCTCCAGCAGATTCCTTTTTACATCTATGATCCTGATCTTTTTACTCCTTCTGCTCACTATGACTTCTGTGTTTCTGACATTCACTTTCAAGCCTCTTCTTTCCAAACCCATCTGCCACATTCTAACTTGCGTTTGTAACTCCTGCTCACTTCCAGTTGTTAGGACAAGGTCGCCAGCGAATAATAGCTCCAATTGGGGTCCCTTAAGGCACTCATTACTCAAGACGTTGATGATAGTGACAAACAGTAGGGGCTAATGGCTGATCCTCGGTGCAGCCCAATATTTACTTCAAACTTGTTTGCTTCTCCACATACTATCTTCACGATTGTTGTTTCTACTTAATAAGTGGCTCTCACTAGTCTGATGAGCCTTCTTGGCATTTCTTTCTTTCGGAGACACCAGTATGCTAATTCTCGTGGCATCCTGTCATAAGCTTTCTCCACATCTTCAATTGCATAGTATAACTTCTTTTCACCTTCAAGGTATTTCTCCTTCAACTGTCGCATAATAATGATTGTGTCCGTTGTTCTTCTTCTAGGTCAGAACATAAACTGTATTTCATCAATGTCTACAAATTCCCTTATTTTCTTTTCCAGTACCTTTTCTTTCACTTTCAGCAGATACTACATCAGTTTTATTCCTCTGTAGTTTTCACATTCAAGAACATCTCCTTTCTGCTTGTAGGTGGGTAACAATAGACTCTCGCGTCATTCTCCAGCTTTCTGCTCTTCCCTTTAGATGCTCTTGAACAGGGTCCATACATGGTCAACTCCATCATCTCCAAGTGCATTGATCAACTCAATGACAATCCTTGATGGACCTTCCGCTTTGCCTATCTTCATTTTTCTTATTGGTTCTTTGACCTCTGCTCTACTGACGTCTAGTACCGAACCTGCTATTGGTGGTGTAAATGTCATTATACATTAACGTGGAAACATAAACACGAGTATACTGTGGTGAAAATTTTTTATTCTGGGATGATTGATTACGGTGGGAGGAATAACACACTTGCTTGATAGCAAGAGTTTTAGTTATTTAATGATTTTCTGGTAAAAATCTGTTAGCAGTAATTATAGTGAATTGAATACTATATAACAGTATAACATACATTAGTTAACCAAATAAAGCAATGAAGATTTTCAGTACTGGTATTGATAGTTTTACTGGATAACCAAATTAGGTAATCCAGAAATTCAGATCACAAGAATACGTGCTTCATTATAGGAACAATTCCAAGACTGAAACATTAGAGGGGAAATTTCGTGGTTCATATTATTATTGGAAAACAGACGTTATTGAATCGACAGAGTCGGTAGAATACTTCTGAACGTTAAGACACTGTTCTTAAGGGTTGAATGAGATATTACTTATAATATCTGGGAAGTGTTTAGATGTGAAGAAGTAATAAAATCACAAAAGGAAATTGGAGCACTGGAAAGCGGTTGCTTGTGTTAGAAGAATACGTGCAGGCCGAAGATCGAATGGTCTGGATTCTAGGTTTATCTGGGATTTATAGAAACTATATTAAAAAGGGTGTGCAGAGTGAAGAAATAAAAATAATATGAACTAGTAAGAAGTCGTGGTATTATGAGTAAATTAGCTGAGCTAAAGTTAGAATAACGTGTTTCAGTTGTGGTTTTGGTTACACATGGAAAATTACCAACATCCTGATTGCCGTGTATAAAGACTTATGTTATGGATATCAGGAAGATAAGTAAAAAGTTTCGGAGCTTAGCGGTGGAGTCCAGATTGAGTCTGAAGCCTGATCCAGAATGTGTGAAACAAGTGTCACGGAGAAATTATACCACACCAGCTTCTCCTAAGATAAATGTATGTTTTGCTTAGTCTAGTGACATAAATTCTTTAGTATGTTTATAGAATCATTAATAATTGAAATGGTTGACCAGTTGTTAAATGTCATAGAAATTCTAATGTGTATATTGGAAGAATTATTAAAAGACTACCCAACTTATTGTAAGTAATTTACATGAATTATATGTACATGTGATACATATGTTACGAATAAATATATATTTTATCTTCTTTCAATGTGCTCGTGGTAGTATTGTTGTTTATGTAAATCTTCTCGACTTGTAAGCCTTATCCACGACTGCATAAAAATATATTGGAAATAGATAAATATATCTGTAAAAGGTATAAGTCGAAGCCACGACACAACACATCCACCTGTTATAAATCAAGAGGGAGAAACAACTATAAAAATCATTTAGTCAAATAAAGTGTACGTGCAATCTTTGTACAGGCTTCTGCATTGCCTTTTGAATAAGCTATCTTTAAAAACGTTCATACAGAAACAAGTACACAGTAGCTTAAGGCCCGAGGACAAAGGTTGCAGTATATGTAGCATTTAGCTATGTGAAAGAATTAGCAAATGTTTATGATCTTGAAACATCCCAGTCTGTTAGAATGCCATAATAACATGCAGAACTACATGGAATTTTAGAATAATATTAAGTAAATATACATAAATATACATATACATTCTGTACTATGTAGAGAAGATGCAATTCATGACTATTTCATGATATTTGATACGTTAATCACACGAAATGCACGTATATTTGTTAAATTGTGATTATGGTACAAGTAATTGTATGCATATCAAATATGTCTTGTGCAAGATAACTGTTTATATACTTGTCATCTCCAAATCACCTAGTTCAGTAATTTATACAAACCATGCAACCTTTTTATAGTAAGGTAATCGAAAGACTACAAAAATTATAGCTAAAATTTTAATTTTGATTGTAACTCAAGATAAATAAATAATTCATGACTGTTAGCGTTAATTTTATGTGATTTAAACTCTATTTTTACTTTTGGTTAAGACATGTTTATTTGAAAATGTTATTATATACCAATCATTAATATTTTACGTTTGATATTTTGATGTTCTATATTGCTTTAATGTTATATTTGATTAACTGAAAGTTGCTGGTTTTGTTACTCTGGGTACCAACACTTGTCAGATATTATTGCACCAAGGATTCTTAACTTACCATCAAACCAGATGGGAACCATAACTTGACGATGTAATAATAATGTTTTTCCTGACGACATAACTCTCCCACGGATTCAACACGAAACACTAACCGTACGAACATTATCGTATTGGTATATCTGACAGGACTGGCTGATGGTTTGGCTCAATTCATTAAACATAGATTTTCTGATAACTTAGGAACTTATAATTACAATCTCTCCCTAACACGGATAATATAAATAAAATACTTATTTCAGTATCTCAATTAAAACTATATAATATTCACCCTGCTATAAAGATTAAAAGCATGTAGTGTGTTGACGTCTCTTATATACACCCCGCTATAAAGATTAAAAGCATGTAGTGTGTTGACGTCTCTTATATACACCCTGCTATAAAGATTAAAAGCATGTAATGTGTTGATGTCTCTTATATACACCCTGCTATAAAGATTAATAGCATGTAGTGTGTTGACGTCTCTTATATACACCCTGCTATAAAGATTAATAGCATGTAGTGTATTGACGTCTCTTATATACACCCTGCTATAAAGATTAAAAGCATGTAGTGTGTTGACGTCTTTTATAT
>NW_013667185.1:178300-183291 GCF_000517525.1 Limulus polyphemus
CGTTATATATAGAGTAACCTACAGTAAATCATGTTCAACATGACTTTACTGCAAGACCGACCATCGGTGGCTTTTCGCGATAATATTAGTTTACCTGTGGATACTATTTAAAATACAATTACAATACAAAATTGCATTAAATGTCAATATACGTAATATATAATCTAAGTGTTGATACGCTCTATATATTTTAACATATGCCTATTATGTACTAACAGGAACTAAATCAAGTTATATGTACTTGTAAACAAGTTGGCTACACCAGCACTGCCAATGTACTGAATTGCATTTTTCTTTGAAGTCTTAATACGCGTGAAGGACAATGTTTGAACACTTAGTTTTAACCTGCCCTTACACTTATAGTTATAGGTTCAAGCCCTAGGTAGGGAAAAGGGTGTCACGATCAGGATATCTTTGAAACAAGTTCCTCCAACTTCGAACTAGTAAAAATTGGTTTCAACAAATAGTAAAATTACTAAAAAAATAAATAATTCAATAAATAATGCAATTGCTTATTTGACATAAATCAAATTATTCGTATTTTCAACAATACGGTATATGGGGAAAAAACACGATACATATGGTAACCATTCAAATTCGAAGCATCTTAAAAAATGTCAAACACTTTTTTAAAAACATACAAGTTCATGAATATTTTGTATTTGTTTTGGTTTTTTTTCGTGGAATTCGCTATTTGCTTAAAAAAGGACAACGTATCGTTACCGATGGCTGCTTCTGTCATTCAATTTAAATTAATATTCCAAGTCTTAATAAAGAATCAACTATATTTTAATATTCTCCTGCTTCAGAATTACGAATAGATCCAGCTAGTGATTTACCTAGCTTGAACTGTCTCTCATCTTCTCGTATTTTAAATTAGAAGTCAAAGTTCAAGTTAAACTTTTAAAGTTAAACTACAGCGAGTAAACGGGAATCTCGCTTCGGGAATTTTATGTTACTCTCATTTCTTACAAAGATTAAAAGCATGTAATGTGTTGACGTCTCTTATATACACCCTGCTATAAAGATTAAAAGCATGTAGTGTGTTGACGTCTCTTATGCTAAATCAATCACAAAACATTGTGGGTAGACAGTTTTGCCCTTGACAAAAAAAAAGAAAAAAAAATTCACCAGACCAAGAAAAATGAATTTTTATTTAATTTTTTCCAGCCAAATTCACATTTCTCTTGACCTATTAATCCTTCTGGGATTGTGTGAAGGCCTTTGGGAGCCATGAAGCACTCATCATCATAGTCGTCATGGTTATTGAAGAGTGAGGAACTAGATTAGCAGATGGTCATATAAAAATACAAGACATTGACTTGTTTTCAGTGCATTTCAAAGGTACAATAAAATAAGCCAACTTTCACACAATATTTGATGTAATCGTTATCTCTGAGTATTAGCTATAAACAGGCAAAAGCTCAAAACAACAGTTTAAATATACATTAACTGTGTAAGGGTATCTTGTATCTACTTTTAAAATAGTTATCACTTGAATATTATGGTTTAGCATGTTACACTGCTTTTTTGTGAGCTTTTTGGACAACAAATTTGTGATAACTTCGTGGTAAAATAGCTGTTTCATCACATCACTTTCAGTATTCAGTATAGTCAAAGCTTGAAGAAGGCCTTCTTCTATTGAAGAATGATAGTCATTAGTGGAGAGCGATATCTGGCTTGAGCAGTTAGCTACAGGCATACCGAGATACAGTTGCATAGCATTATCATCATTTGGAAACACATAATGAAGACGTCGAGATAGAATTTCTCAAAGCAGATCTTTTGGATGAATGGATACATTGGAACGTTGTCTCGTCTTTACTAGATGCCAGAATTGAAGCAGCTCTTTGGAGAACCCATGTTCATCCAGATCTTCTGGATAGCACCTGGGTAAGTTATGGGCAGCAACACGTATCTATTATTCACTTTCTTTATCTAGTCACATCGAAAAAACAACTCGGTTGCACAGAGCCTCATACGCTGAATCGGACGCCAGTGGCAAATATTTAGGTTTTAACGCAAAATCGACCATTGCCTTTTAAAATATTATCAGCTGTGTTAGTTTCTGAGTCTTGACTTTGAACTGATAGTTCTGAAACATGGATTTTTGTAGCTCTTTGGTGCTGTTCTCTATTTCATTGAAATTCTTCCATAAGCTTTGAATTTATTCGAAAAGAAATTTCAACTGATCTTTAACCGTTATCAGGTCAATGTCTTCAACTTGTAGAAATCACCTTGTAGAGTAAAAGTGGGGCAAGACAGTAATCCAGAACTTTGCCATGAACACAGTTTCTAGCTGATTCATAACACTGATAAGCGCAACTACTTCGTCTCTTGTTCGGTCATTTCTCTTTACTAGATTCAGCAAGAGATTTCAGAGATATCTGTATTGCAGTGTAGTTCTGAACCACATATCGAACAGCTTCAAAGCGACATGACCAGTGAGTTTCGGATAAACTTTTCAGTAATACCTCCCTTCCTTCTTCACTTTTCAAGTTTTTGCATAAAATAGCCCAGCGTCAATGAGAGGATGAAGCACAGTTGTAGAGATTCCCAACCAACTGAAAGTAGTTCACATTTATAGTTGTAGAGATTCCCAACCAACTGGAAGTAGTTTACACTTACTCTACACCACTCTACGTAGTTCATACGAACTAAGTTCAAGGAATGGCTTCCACAAGGTATATTATCCATCAATGGGTTCAGAGCTTTGAGTCGAGCATGCAGCTCGTTGTACTTGTCGGACACATTTGATGCCTTATTATAAGACTGAACATAACAGTCAGTTAAATTTAAACAAAAGTTACGAAGCTTGGCTTGCACAATTTCATTAAGAGATTCTTCCAGTGTGACGTTGTATAAGTTCGAAGTCAACAAAGCACTCACACACTTCGTCCGTAACCGACACATAACGGATAATAAATGTCACCTGATCTGTGTATGAAATATCTAGAGTGGAATCAACTCTAATGGAAAAGTACTTTGCCTCTTCAGTCTGCTCCGTTATTTTCATTTTTCCTTTGTTGTTCATTAGCAAAATCATTTCTTGTACTTGTAGTCCATGACAGGTTGTGAGGATTTTCATTATTCTTCGGATGATTTGGAAGAAACATATTTTACCTTGGAAGCAGTTCGATAATCTCAAGGAAATTTACGTTATGAGTGAAATCAATTGCCTCTTTGGAAAGCTAGACTGCGTTCGCACAGAAACTTAATGATAAAAACAAACCGTTCTAATACGTTTTGCCAGTAGATTGTTTCGCTTTCCACTTGTGCTGCCCAACCAGAGTATCGAAACCCGGTTTTTAGCGTTATAATAAGCCCAAGACTTGCCGCTGACTCACTGGAGGGCATATAAAAAGAAGAGACGAAAAACGACAAATAGTAATTTGAAAAATTATAAGAATTGTATAATTCTTATTTGTTCATTGTCGTATCATGAACCACGATAGTGATTCATACTAGGGTTCGCACAGGAATTTCACAAACATTTTAATAGAACAGACTTGTTTTTGAAACAACACTCAAGACCTTCTATCTCAATGTCTAAGGCTGCGAAAATATTGATAACAGCAAAAAAGTCGATTTTCCGATTGTTAGACAGAATTCATCCATTTGCTCTTCATATTATAATGTAGACACTATTTCCAGCCTAGTTTGTTTACTTTATATTTTTATAAGAGTCCCTAGTTGTAGGCTTGAAAATATAATATTTACATTTCGTTTCAACTTGTTTCTGTACTTTTTTGACGATCCCTATTCCCATTTTTAAATCAACAATTATAAATTATCTTGTGTTCATTAGCTTTATGAGCACAATCTCACAAACTAAAAGAATACAATATAACTAATAAAAGCAACAATATAACTACCAAAAGTGAAAATCCTTAACGAGTAGAATAGACAATATTTTCTCCAAGGTGCCAGAAACCTATTGGCTCACTGATTGGGTAAAGATAAAACTATTATAAATGTACGATGTTTCGACAAGATTTTGTCATCCTCATGAACTAACGTTTTTTTTTATTACCCAGTTAAGTCGTCCCCAAACTTCTATTTTAGAAAAAGTGGGTTCCTCGTTATCAAACATTGTATTATACCCAATCTTTTTTAAATGTTTACATTCAGGGTTTTTGATAAATATTTTTTGGATATATTAAGATATGTTTAACATGAGGAATAATACTTGCGTTGTGTCAAATATTCTTGAAAACTTACAAACTCACTCACTTCGTAGCATCACCCCTAAACCTACTCACAATGTTAATTGCGCACGTTTGTTTCTTCTAAATAGTATTTACCATATATTCTTCCGCTAATGTAATTTAAATTATTTTAATATTTTAGTTTCTTAATACATAGCATTAAAACTTTTATTGAGTACCAAATAAGTTATTTGCAAAAATTATAAGAAAAATTATAATTTTTACGGTCAACGCAACAGACTCTTTTGCAGTGCGCATTCAACCAAAACGATAGTCGACCTACCTAGTTCAAGCACTGAAGTGATTTGACGATATTTCTCGAGGTGTTGCTGGCGAACTAGTGACTCGTGTTCAAGGAGATTGCCATTTAGTTATTAACGGTTTAATAGCAACAATACTTCGTTATGTGGAATTGTATGTTGACAAGTGTTTTATTCTCAACGGTATTATTAGGTAAGATTGCTGTACTAAATCTTCGGTTTTACGTCCAAGTGTTTTTTTAAAACAGTTGCGAGATAAATGAAGGCAGTATTATCATATGATTTATATTAAAACATTTACGTACAAGTTTCTGCTGAGGGATAGCGATAATATTAATAGTGATACTACTACTAGTAGTAGTAATACTAATATTAATAATATTTTGCGTCAATCAGTAGCCCATAAAATTTTAACTTTTTGTGTTATTATTTTTTTGAGAAATACAGTCCATAGCAGGGTGTATATAAGAGACGTCAACAACACTACATGCTTTTAATCTTTATAGCAGGGTGTATATAAGAG
>NW_013667185.1:184230-186516 GCF_000517525.1 Limulus polyphemus
TCTCTCTCTCTCTCTCTCTATATATATATATATATATATATATATATATATCGTTTCACGAGACCTCTCGGCAGCAACTGATAACGAAGAAAGTGTTCTGAATGTAATTTTGAAGTGGATGAAATTCAGTGCAAGTTAAGGTAACCTCGATGTTACCGAAACTACGAAAGCTATGTACTTAGGTATGTATGTAGGAGTGGACTTTGGAAAGTCTAAGCCACGTAAATACAAACATTGTGAATTGCTAATTTTCCTATTTCTGTGGCGTAGTTGAAGGCGGTGATGCATACGTATAAATATTAAACACATTGAAATTAGCACCCTTTATATGTACTTAGTGCAGAGGGTTGTTTTTCTGTCTCCACCTTTTTTTTTTATAAAAAGGATCGTCACATTTAACTAATGCAAATAATGTTTTAATCACGAATTCTCAGTTTCGTGATGTATAACCAGTCTGTTTACTCGCCCTGACATCGATCGTGGTATGGTGTGTAAATTGGCATTTTAAAGAAAGTAACTTCTGTGCCTATGTGTAATAAGTTGCTATTTTGATCTAAACAATTAATTTAGGAGTACACTGCATTAATTATGATTATATCAAAACTTGAGTTTTCGGATTATTTTAGTTGATTACATATTGTGTAACACACATACTTTTTATATATCTTGTCAGGGTTTTAAGTATGTGGGTTGGGATTACTCTATACTAAGTGTCTGTGACTTGTTGGCGATAAATTCGAACAATAAATGGACAGCACACAATCCACTTGTTTTTAAATGTATATTTAAAACAAGTCAAACGTATGTACAAAAATTCTTTACATAATATATCACAGTTGTATCTAAAAACTCTAAATTCTTTTCTCTTCAAAAGTCCACACAGGCTGATTCAATTACTTTAGAATTCAATTGACAACACTAATTATTTTTCTCAGTTCTCTTTCTTACTATACAACCTGCGATAAATTCACATACGTTACCTACTTGTATCAAGAACTTTAAATAATTCTCCTTTTCGTCAAAGACCACATGAACTGGTTCAAATACTCTAGAACATCCTTTGATAAGACAAATTATTCTCCTTATTTCTATTAAACTGTGGAACTCGCTTTAAAAATATTAACAGTTAAGGCTAATCACTCGTACGCCGTTTAACTTCACGTTTCTAAACATTTTTTTATGAATGAGCTTCACTTGACTCTTTCTACTTGCGCTTGCTAGTCATCTATATCTATCTTTCTAATGCACTGAGGTCTCGAACTTTTATAAACTACGCGACACGATAATGGAACAATACTCGCATAAGGTAACGAGAAAAATACCGAAGGCTCGAGTAACTTGGCGTCAACAATACGACAAATGAACCACACACTCAATGTACGACCGACACTTACCGAGTTATGCAGCCAAACATGTCATAACTATCGCCTTTAAAATAATTACCTCTTGTTATGAAAGATAAATCAAATATTAAATCACCAATAAGGCGCATGAAGTATTGATCAATAAATTTAAACTAATATTTACATATGGGTACATTAGTTATAAATAAAAGTTCAGTAAGTATGGATTGAGAATTCAGTGAAGTATTCTTTGTGTGGAAGGTCGAGTATAAGTGTTTATATATGTATATATACATTCTTCCTCTTCGTTGTGAACGTAGAGGTAAATTGGTAGGAAATAAAGAAAAACTGGCGATACTTTTTTTATGAATCCATATTTTGTCTTTTTTCATCGCCAATTTTTTATTAACGTGGATACCCGTGTCTAAGAATTAGAGCTACAAAATACTGTTTCCGTAAAAAGTTGTAGTTAAGCATATTTGCGTGTGCGACTAACAAAGTATGAATACAAGAAGTTTTGTAGTATGCTGCTTCTAGTTCAGTTTCATTAAAAGTTTTTCCCAATGAAATTATTCTGTTTCTTGTACAAATATGGCTGAAGTTGAATTACACCTCTTGACAAAACTTGAATTTTCATTATATTGATATGCTGCGTTGTGCATCTCGTGTGTAAATAAATAAATAATATTAAAAAAAAACAAAAAAACGGGGAGCCGCGCCATTCCTCCAGCGAGCTTTGTTCACTAAACTTTCCCCTTCATCATAAAAGAAAAAATCACACATTGAGAACATCAAAACAATTTTCAAGTACACTTTCAAAAAATCAATAAGAAATGGTTCAACTTGAAAATGAATCATAATATGAGCGTTACATATATATATAATCTTATCATCCTAAACTCTGTCTCGTAACGTTCCAGCTAAAAATTGCTGTAGAACATAC
>NW_013667185.1:186537-188541 GCF_000517525.1 Limulus polyphemus
AAGTTTTTCCCAATGAAATTATTCTGTTTCTTGTACAAATATGGCTGAAGTTGAATTACACCTCTTTACAAAACTTGAATTTTCATTATATTGATATGCTGCGTTATGCATCTCGTGTGTAAATAAATAATATTAAAAAAACGGGGAGCCGCGCCATTCCTCCAGCGAGCTTTGTTCACTAAACTTTCCCCTTCATCATAAAAGAAAAAATCACACATTGAGAACATCAAAACAATTTTCAAGTACACTTTCAAAAAATCAATAAGAAATGGTTCAACTTGAAAATGAATCTTAATATGAGCGTTACATATATATATATAATCTTATCATCCAAACTCTGTCTCGTAACGTTCCAGCAAAAATTGCTGAAGCATACCCGATTTATGTATTTCATGAAGGCGTCTTATTCAAGCTGCTGTGGTAAGTGGAAGATTTCAGAGACCCACTAAGCTGGTGTGACCTATGTAGTTAAGATATTCTGCCCCCCTGTCAGCTTTTGTGACCTCTAGCCATATATTGAATTGCGGCCAACTATCGACAATTACAGATCTGCTAGCGATGAACCTCATGGAAAACCTTTTATCTTGTCACGGAAAGTCATCCTACTCTGGTTGGCTCAAAACTGACTACTTGTGTCCCCCCCTGCCACAGATTTCCCCTTTTAACTACTGGCTTTACCACTAATAGGATGAATTTGGAGCAGACTTTTTAGGTGAACCTATTTAAGTGAACAACTGTGAGTGACCACATTGTCTTTGCACAGCCGGATATCTGCGATACATACTTTAATTATCGATAGGAAATATACAAAGCTCTGAATGAAATAGTTTTGTTGCTGCCATTTCCTGTCAAGAGCTGTCTTGTAACTTTTGATAGCTCTTATTAAATCTTATCTGTGTGGTAACGTTAATAACGGCTAATAAACGAAGTCCAGAAAAAATATACGGACCAACAGGCGTAAAATAATAATGACCTCGAAGTTTCGAAAATTTAATGTCAGCGTACAGAAATGAGGCACGAGCTGCTCGAAGCTTGAAAGTAGAAATGAACTCAGACTTGATGTAGTTTGATGTTAGAAATAACAGTATTGTTGCAGCACTTAGCACTAATCATTCTTTGTGTTTAGAAATAGTTCTTGAATAAAACCAATGTTACCATTTAGTTCTTAACAATTATTAAGGTCTAGAGCAGTATGTCAGTCGTTTTCAGTTTAATGTTCTACTTATTGTATTTTCATTGAAATGATAAAAATAACTAATGATTTCCGGAATTTGAACCACACGTAACGAGTATTTCCATTACTTATTGAACCACACGTAACGAGTATTTCCATTACTTATTGGGCGGGGCTCGGACTGTTTACTGATGCAGGGCATCACACACTAACGCTAATTCGTAGCACGTAGCAATTCAGCATCGTCAGTTCAACGCCAGTAGCATATAATATTTTTTCTTTTCTGTTTCTCCGATCATTGAGTCGATGTTGGGATGGAGTGAGGCATATAAAGGCTCGTGACATGTAATATTTAGCAGAAAACCTGCAGTTTAGATAGCATGATGTCAATCAGCAGTCCACAAATTGGTGCGACCTTCAGGCGCACGTGCTTTCGAGCTTTGGGTGAGAAGGGGATCTGTAATGTCCTTGACTTTTGAAATGTAGAATAGTCGATACTGTCTGTCTGGTTAATCACATGTGATGCTTTGGGTATTTACGTGTTGTTTCTCAGCATTCATGAATAGTAGAATGTCGTAGGATTGCCATGTAAAAGTTTCAAAACAAAGTCTGTCTTCGTTATAGCGTGTTAATTTGCAAGGATTCATTTTGAACAAAAACACCACCACATTAATTAAATGTAATTTTTAATGGTCATAAGGCAGCATCCTATATCGATGTTTCATTAATTAAAATTTATAACAGTTCAGAATCAAAGGCCTGGCCTACACACACACACACACACACACACACACACACACACACTCTCTCTCTCTCTCTCCTTACAACAG
>NW_013667185.1:189541-192191 GCF_000517525.1 Limulus polyphemus
GAGAGAGAGAGAATTACGGAAACAAATGACAGTAGGTTTAAATGTGATGGAAATGATGTCATCAGGTGACAGGATTATAGGCAAAGGTCAAGTGTATGGGTGGTCAAGTATGGCTGATGTTGCTGGGGCTGTTACACGGCTTAATGAAAGATCGTTTGCTTTGATGATTTCTATATTTTCTTAACAATTTTTTTGTATTGAGATGATGTAGGAGAAGAATTTCATCACATCGTGTTTTATGACCTGTTTCAAATTTGAAATTCACCTCTACGCATGTGACCTCGGTGTTCATTGCGTCTTATTTCAAAGGGACGAAACGTTTGTCCTGTTTCTTTTCACATTCACGTGGGATACTACTATACATGCCTTGCTTTTATTCCTTTAGTTAACTTGACATGTAAGACATAATGTTCTTTGTTTTTGTACATTTTATGGTTACTTGTATGTGAAAATTTGTGTAAACATTATACCATATTTCATAAAGAAAGTTAAAATGAAGCTCTTTTTTTTTTTCAGAGAAATGCGGCAACAGTTTGAATGTTTATTGGCTTCTTCCAACAGCACTATTTTTAAAATGTGTACATCGTAATAACTGGCTGTTAGCTCGAGATTTTCGTGTTTTATTAGTTTGTAGGAGAAAGATTAAAGTATCACAGCAAAAATAGATATATAACAAATTACATCGTACTGATCAGATCCAACACAAGAAACCAGAATCCGTTTACTTGTTTATTTGGGGAGTGGGGGTCAACATCGACGATTATTATAGCTTACTTGTCTAGAAAAGTACTTTACAAAACTAATCTTGAATCTAGTAAGAAAATCGGACGAGACTGAGCACATTTTTTTTTCCATTTAAAAATAATCTTTTATTCAAACTGATTGACGAATGTCTAGTGTTTAAGACTTTCTATTCAGTACAAAGAAAGTTGTATAGAACCAGTTTTCGAATAATGTATATTTATTTTGAACTTGTAATTCCAAGATCTGTAATTAAATACCTGTTATATCGTTATATCGCTTTAATTATGTTATATCGTTATGTTAAACTCGTTATATCGTTTTAATTATGTTTTTGATGTGAAAAATTGAAGTGGAAAAATGAGTAAGAAATGAATATTAAACTGATCTATTCTTTCTCATTCAGCCATTGCCATTATTACTTTTACTACTATGTACCGTGAGATTGGTTATTTGGCTGTATATAATGAAAGGATTAGGAATAGTATCGCCCGCATATGTTTGGTATTGGTTTGTGTCATTACTAATATTTATTATTTATTCAAGGGCAGCTGTATACATTTGAGATCAGTTGAATCCGAGCATCAACAAACTAATGTGTGTGTATAAAATATGCATAAAAAGTTTTATACAAAATCCATTGTGAATCCCAGTCGTCACCTTAGTCATAATGGATATTGTCTGTGGTAATAGCTCCCAACTGCGGAGGTTTGGAGTAGCATATAGTAAAAATATTAGGGTGGTTTCATTTCAATTTCTACTTTAGGAATTTTAAGATTTTTTAACGGTAACAGCCCTCCCACAACCGGCTGCAGACAGTGAAAGGCAGTAGGAGTTGAGACGTTGTGGGTGTAAGCACTCAACTCTATACCCTTAATTGATTTTTCTATGATTGCTGGCTAGTGTAACATCAGCGTTTGGATTTTTGTCTGGTAGATGGGATATCCCCAACGTATTTGGGAACTGATACCATACATTCACAACTTCTTAGATAACGTACAATTGTATTCTCAGATGTCGTAAAATTGTAGCAATATGCAATTTTTAATATCTAATAAATATATCGGTACAAAAACCGATTTTAATGGCATTGTTACAATACTTTGAAAATAATGGCATAAAATTATAGTATATACAATAAAAAAAAAATTCTACAATTTATTGGAGGGAAATAATTAGAATTGTTTATTTGGACCATTTTATATCTTGTATAGGTGGATGAATGAAGTTGTAGCACCTTCTATATAAATCCTTGAAGTTATCATTTCAGCCCCAAATATAATGTTAAGGTACTACTCAAGTCTCTACTTAGACCAGTCTTACTATTAGTATAGCTCCCGTCTTCCACCCTTCTATGCTACTATCTGGATATTCAATGGTTCTAGAGATACACACAGTAGCAGGTGTTATATAGAAGGTGCTACAACTTCATTCATCCACCTATACAATATATAAAATGGAAGTTTTACTGTCTTCCCCCATTGATGTGTAGTACTCTAATGATCTTTCTTACTATTTATTATATTTGGGGCTGAAATGATAACTTCAAGGACAGTTTTACTGTCTTCCCCCATTGATGTATAGTACTCTAATGATCTTTCTTACTATTTATTTTTTGTTAACAACTACCTTCCCACTTCTGGCTGCAGACAATTAGAGGTGGTATGATATTTGTCGGTGTATAAGACGACACTTTTTACGCTTAAAACAATGCCTGATTTTACCCTTCGTCTTGTACGTAGGTTCAAAGATAGATTTCCAATAAAAAAAACAAACAAACAATACTGCTTGATAGCATATCTAACCAAAACAACTTTTGTTTGCTTTTTTGGTAAGCGTGTTGACATCGTGTCACCTACTGTGTTATAATAACATATTTGTAATTGTATCATTTGTCTAGATTCTTTAT
>NW_013667185.1:192534-193988 GCF_000517525.1 Limulus polyphemus
GTAGTACTCTAATGATCTTTCTTACTATTTATTATATTTGGGGCTGAAATGATAACTTCAAGGTTAGTTTTACTGTCTTCCCCCATTGATGTATAGTACTCTAATGATCTTTCTTACTATTTATTATTTTTTGTTAACAACTACCTTCCCACTTCTGGCTGCAGACAATTACAGGTGGTATGATATTTGTCGGTGTATAAGACGACACTTTTTACGCTTAAAACAATGCCTGATTCTACCCTTCGTCATACTAAAATATTGCCAATATTATATCAAAAAAGTTAGTTTCTGTAAAGTACAATAATTTTGTAAACATGATTTTATAGTAAATCACTATCTTAAGGTTTAGTATTTTTTGTAATAGAAAGAGTTCTACTGTGATTAAAACTTGTTTATTACATGTTTGTGACGTAAGTTATGCCGGAATGAACTATCTGTAGCGTTTGAAGAGTACAAACAACAAAATTGTGGCTGTATTGATTACCCCGAAGCGCAGGTAAGCACAGTTTAAGAATAACGTATAAGAATGTCTTTACAAAAGTAACATCCTAGACTTGCTTGACAATGAAGGTCGTCCTTTACACCGAACCTCAAAGAAATACACTTAATTTACTCTAAAGATCCAGGTTCGTCTGATAGGCTTGGGCATGCATGTCTTCTCTTCCTCTTTTTGAAGCACTTCAGGCCAGCGAAGTTGAGATTAAACCGGACAGACGGTAACCCCAACGCAGTTTGGGTCTTACTTCCGTCGGCACCTAAAAAAAAAAAACCAGGTCATATTACATAATGACCCACCCTATGATTTGTGCTCCAGTGTTGGATATTTGGTTTATGGCTACGTTTATACTTTTCCAAGTATGTCTTTTTGTTTATTTACATGTTTATATTTATTCTTACATAATGACCCACCCTATGATTTGTGCTCCAGTGTTGGATATTTGGTTTATGGCTACGTTTATACTTTTCCAAGTATGTCTTTTCGTTTATTTACACGTTTATATTTATTCTCCACAAAATTAAATTATATTTTATCGATGGTTTGGTGTAAAATTCACGCTATCCTTCCTTTTGATGTAGTCTGTTTAAAAAGAAATTGCAGCTCACATAAATATTTTAAATCACACGTTTTATTAGTTTTCACTTGAATGAACTGTGCCAATCTATATATTACTTGCATAAGCCTTATACACTTGGAATACTTTTTAGTTTCTAAATTTCATGCTGCTAACTGGAATGTAATGCGCATAATTATAAATAACTTTAACGACCGTGAAACTCCAGAGGACAATTTTTGAACCCCCCCCCGTCTTTCCCAACGTTTCAATACATTCACTCAGACTAAGACCGCCGTATTCTAAGAATTAAAATGCATTCACCCAGACTAAGACCGCCGTATTCTAAGAATTAAAATGCATTCACCCAGACTAAGACCGCCGTATTCTAAGAATTAAAAT
>NW_013667185.1:194854-205687 GCF_000517525.1 Limulus polyphemus
GTTGTACCTAAAACATTAGAAATACAAAAAAAAGTTACTGTAAAGTTTTTACAAAATCAAGTAACAATATTTTATATTCTTTCATAAAAATGACATTAGCAGACACTTTGAACCGAGTATATAAAAAATAAGCCAGTATCGAATCCGGATGCGAGTGTCTGGGGGACCCCCTTCTAATGCTAAATATTTAATCAAAGGACAAATTATAGAAATAGATTATTAATTTTCCAGGATAATTTATGTTCGAATTCCTATATGGTAAAAAAGGGTCTCGACCGTCTGTAATGTGCAAGAGGTTGAAGATCTACAAAGGATATTTTCCTCCAAAATACTATGATTTAAAACCCACCAAGGGTTTTTCAAAGAACGTTTTTCATCGGTACGACTATCAGCTTTCCATCCTTCTCTTCAGCTTATAAGTGAATAGCCCTTGATATAAGCTGATTCTGGGTATCACTTCAAGACCCTGATTCTAACGGTCATCCCCGCAAATGAAGGAAAGAAAAAGAACAGGTCTGTGGCTATTTGCCAAAGGCTTAGCCTTTATTTTTGCAGGCCGATAGTTTTATCTAATTGGCTTAACTGGCGTAAAAGCTAGACGAATTACAGATCCATCGCGTTTTGTATGTCTACTGAATACCAAAACCTTGGGTCTTAACGTCTAGTAAATTATATGTCAAAATGATTTTATATATTTAATCATCTTAGTAAATTGTTAAATTGACTTAAGAATAAGTCATTGACGTATTAACATTAGATGGAAAATTCCCTAATTAGCATTTATTTTTCCTGGGTAATATACGTTACTTACTGTATAACGACTGTTTAAGTTAATAATTTATCAAGATATCCTTTCCATTTTACAAAATATTGTTTGTTTTCATCCATTCCTCATTCATGTAATATTTGTACTACAGCGTAGATGTCATTAGGAGACTTTATAACTCCTCGTAATTCAGATTCGAGAAATGTTCCATTTAATTTTTGTCCAAGATGGTGGATTTCTCTCTATTCTTTGGGAAATTGTAAGTATCTTGTCTGTCCATCCAGGCATATAATCTTTCTTAACTTTGCTAATATGTACTTGATCTGCCTAATTTGAACTGAAATTTGATTTTAGTGTGTGTTTTGTAAAGTGTTTTTCACATCACAGACTGATTAGTGATTAGTATATACTGGTCTCATTTTAATGCTGCAATGATACGACTGATTATAGGCGATGACCAGATGTTTCAATACACTGATATATTTATAAGCTTCACGATGAGTAAAGTAGCACCACATCCTAGTTTGGATATTGTGATTACATCTTTCTACTAAAGATGCTTTTGTTTTATGTGTAGTAAAGAAGTGAATGTCTTATTCCTTTATTGTTGAAAGGGATGTTTAGTAAACTGTCCCAGTGTCAGTCTGAAGTTTACAAGGTTTGACCCTGTTTTAAAATCTGTTTGAAAGATTTTACAAGGGTTATACCTTTCTTGTCGTTGAATGGAACAACCCATGCTTTCTTTTTTATATTTCTCTGAAACATTGTCGATAAACTCTAAATTTTCACGAGCCAGCAATTCCATTTTAATTTTAATGATTTCCATGGTTTGTGAATGAAAGGTCTGACGTTGTTGCAGCTGGTGTAACATTTTTGCTTTATTGTCTGTGGGTAATGTATCGTTTTGTATGACTGAATTCATATCATTATCTATAGATACTTTATGCATTAGTCTTTCATAAACTTTGGGTTGATAAAGAGAATTCCATTATTTCTTTAATATGTTTGTTGCTTTTGGTAATGCATGGAGCAACTCTTGACGTTATTTAATTCTAAGTGTCATGATGAATAAATGAAAAGAGATTGTAAGTACAACATATAAAACTGTTTATTTATACACCCATTTAGATATAACATCTAATTTTTTCACACTACAGTGATAATAATATGAAATGGAGAGGATAGAATCAATTTTGGAAGTTGATTAACCTTGGGACATCCAAAGAATTTCAGATTGTAACAAGAAATTTTCAAGATACTTATCGGTATCTCTTCCTTCTCTCTCCCCTTTGTATAAGTGATGATAATAGTTCTCTCAACAATCCAGCCACACTTCATAGGTAGGGATAATTGATGTTACCAATTTTCCATGTAGTGAGATGAATGTGCCGTGCTACCCATTTACACTGACAATGATCAGCATCTGAAAGATATTTACTCGAAAATAGTTGTTTAAAGAAAAACATGCGTACATATCTAGTGACTAAACATTTGAATGCAAGTTTTTAATTATATATGGTCCATACTTCAGATAAAATCTTTCTAGTTCTATCGCTGTAGCAGCCATGATAATAGATTGGTGTATATTCAGTGAATCATCAGTTTTAAATTACTTTGGTACATGCACTATAACTTTATCTTCAGGTGCATCTGTTCAGGCATTTGCAGTTTAAAATTGACAAGTAACCACATGGTTGTCTCATTGAATCTTTATAAGCTTCTTCAAAATATTTGACACGTAAATATTTGTCTTCTTAAAACATTCAACTATGATTTCTCTGAAATTTTTGAACAAAATATATTGAGAAATTAAACTAATATTACGCATTTCTCTACCTTGATGAAATATATTCTGTGAAATATAAAACTGATAAATTTAAATGGTGACTTCCATGTGTAGAAAGTTGAAAACATGCTTGTTTTCTCCATTTTCAGTCATAAGATCATCAATGATAGAACGATTTGATTTATCAGACCGTAAGTAATCGCGATATTTTTCAGTTAAGCCTTTAATAAATTGAATGTTTTGCATTAATGTTGTATACAGTTGAAATTCACAATAGAATCATACGATGTTTTCAGGAATAAGATAAATAACTTAAAGATGATAAGTTAAAACTTTACTTACAAACTGTGATTTACCACTTCCTGTCAGACACGACTCTAAATACATAAATGGGTGTAGTAGACAATTATCTATATCCAACTCTGAGAAATAAATAGAACAGGACTCACCTTATATAGATCATGTTTGAGCACACTTGATCTGCCTCTAAGGCCCTGCACGTGCCCTCTTTTCAGTCCATAGACTATAGCAAGGAGTTCCATTAGATGAGAAACAAGTATCCATATGGAATGGTGTTAAAGTCTGGAAGGATGTCATTTGGTGTAAACTGAATGATAGTTCTTCTTTCTTGTTGTAAATGGCCTGAGTCTTTAATCTATACAAATCTTCTTATGATTAGTCACAGTTATAGGGGACTGAAAAGGACTGAATATTTATTTTACACTTCATTGATGAGAAGTTTGATTTATTGCTGTTGATAAAATTTTAAGGAAACCCTCTAATTTTGCACATGACTTTTCATCATCTCGTAAGTAATCATAGTTTTTGGACCACCACTGACCCACGATGTTATAGTGTCTGTCCAGCTCATCTATAAACTCGCCAAGATAATTCCCTTCTCTTAGAGGTGGATCATTAGGTCCATCTGAAATGTATACAATACTGTCTGTATCATAATACAATACAGACGAACCTAACTTGTCTAATGTATATAACTTCACACAAGCATGTGCTATTGTGAAAGCCATCAGTAAAATGTTGGTTTGATCTTTCTGGGGAAGATATTAATGTTAGTGTTTCGAATGAAAAGCTGTCTATTACTTCTTCGTTAATCAGTGTAACATCTGGAATGATACTCCTTAACAGATGTTACATATATAAGTTGTGCTTTGTCCTTAGGTGAACTCCAATGACCCCCAAAAGAATTGACATAATTTTGCAACTGACTATTCTTGGATTAAATACTATATTTTCTTGGGTCAGTTACACTCCATTCATTATACTGGGCAACATTATCTTACTTTTCCTCTGATGTTACACTGTGAGAGGGCCAACCAGAACTTTCTTGCTTTAATTTAAGAAACTTATTAATATATTTCTTAAGATCTCCAGATTTGACAGGAAAATGATAAATCTTGTATATTCTAATTACCTGGTATCCACACTGGACTGTTTTTTTCTTCTGAATTTCACACATGATCCACATAAAGGAAAGGTTAGTTTACGTTTACTTCTAAATGGTAAAACTGGATGATAGTTTCCTCGGAGCTAGAAGTTTATATTTTATAAGTCTAAAATAATTGGAGAAATTTGTTATTCTGGTAGGAATATTTGTCATTTATATAGCGATGTAAAGTCCAGTCCAGTCTTTCTCCTTTTTATATCGTGTAAAAGCCTTGTCTCGTTGACTCTCCCTCCATAGAAGGCATCTTGCACATTCACATGGGAAACCACCATATGGTCCATAAAAAAAAAACAACAAAAAACAAACATTAAATCTGAATCATTAACTTCATTTTTTTAAACTCCTGCTTCTGTATTATTATGACCTTGTATGATAGAGCTTCGGGTTGTTATCGTATTTCTAATACATGCTTTCTAATAAACCACACGGGTCTACTTAGAACTAATTTTAGGAGTCAGAGTCATAACATATATTGCATCCATGGTAGTAGTACCCATAAAACTTGTAATTGTGTTTTGTTCCTTACAGAAACAGTAATATACTCTATAATTGAGGATTTGTTTCTTACCACTGTTTAGAGCATGTTGGATTCTGACCTGTATAATCTAACCATTGGATACTTACTTGGATGTAATTGTTGGTTGTAAAGTATCCGTGGTTATGTATCGGAGCTATCGATCGTGGTGATATAAATTTGCCTATGTATACAGCCATACATACAGATGCAATGGTCGTGCACCCGAAGGTTTCTACATCGCAGGTTGCGAGAAACTTCCCTGAATTGAAGACAGCACCGTCAAAGTATCTGTCTAATCGGCAGTATGTAAAGAAAAAAAGAGAAAGAATATAAATTTTAACAACTTCAATATCAAAGAAAAACAACAATTTCAATATCAATCAGCATTGAAAACGTTTTTTTTTCTTATCTGTACATCTCTTCTTTAAAGTTGAATATGTACTCTTCCTCTCGTCACTGACAGTTCTAATCCAGGAACTTGTCTTATGGCATCTAGTATAGGTCCTCGATATTTCTAATTTAACTTGATGTTGAGAAGATGAGGGAAATATCCTCTTGGTAGTTCTTCTAATCCAGGAACTTGTCTTATGGCATCTAGTATAGGTCCTCGATATTTCTAATTTAACTTGATGTTGAGAAGATGAGGGAAATATCCTCTTGGTAGTTCTTCTAATCCAGGAACTTGTCTTATGGCATCTAGTATAGGTCCTCGATATTTCTAATTTAACTTGATGTTGAGAAGATGAGGGAAATATCCTCTTGGTAGTTCTTCTAATCCAATTTTTTTGGGGAACAATGATAATGATATAGGTAACTGTCGATTTTTGACGGTCATAACCATAATATTTCCACCCTTACGATAATTTCGGGTTTTATCCCTTGATAAACAAGATAATTTAAGATAAAGTGACCGTTAAAACCATTTATATCATGTGCTACAGCTGTATAATTCTTGTGTTCTTTTGAAAATAAGACTTTACAAAATTCGTCACGTGAATTATAACCTTTGAAAATAGTTTATCGTTAAAGTCATGGACCGGTTTACCTCGTGAATTCCGGTTTCCTGATCTGTCTCAAAATAAAAAATACGTAGCCCATATTCGATGACGAGGAACCCACTTTGAGAGTAATAATGCTTGGAGACTGCTTGAATGGGTAATGAAGAAAAACTTTAATACAAGTTTAACGTAACAGCAAAAGTACAACGTTTCGACAAGGTTTTGATGGAGACAAAACCTTGTCGAAACGTTGTACATTTGCTGTTATGTTAAACTTATATTAAAGTTTTTCTCCAAGCATTACGTAGCCCGTATGTCAGTATCTATGTATGTAACGAAAACTCTTACGCCATCTATTAATGGCACAAAAATACATAAAAAAATTAGTTTATATCAGTAAAATCTATGAACATCTTGAGCTCTGTACATTGAATCAATTTGGTGCAATGTGTTCCGTATGACTAAAGAGCACAATCCGAACACTTTTCCCATGCAGTACCTCCCAGAAGAAAACTTTTTTTTTAATGTTCACTTTTCCATTTTTTGTTTTAAACGAGGTATGAGTACTAAGATTGATAATTACTGGCATAAACAGCCGCCCGTAGGGTCGGCGTTTCTGCTAATACATACAATACAGGGATTGTTAGCCAGATTTTATTCTGTCATGTTCAATAATCGTAAATGATATATTTGATATTTATAAGTATTAAATGAAATAATACGTGTTTAGATATTTTGAGTAGAAATTGACAAATTTTAACTTCTTAACCTAATCTACCAAAAAATAAAATCTTGTAGTGAAACTTTTACTGTTATATTGAAACGTTTTAATATAACTTATAATAATTTAATTAGTGGACTTAACGAAACCGTTGTAAATACAACTAGTACTTTTAAGAATGATCGTATCAGTGATCGAAACGTCGTACATGTTCTAAAAAAATCTTTCTTACAGTGAAAGATGTAACTTGTAATAAAATAATACAATTAGCGCATTTAATATTTTTTTGAACTTAGATTTGTAGTTTTAGTGTTAATGTGTAATTTTATATTTTAGGGTTATATCCCACACCTAAACTATCCACTAAATCTGAGAATTACATTAAGATACCACTGAAGTAAAATTATTTCTACAAAACACCTGGGGTTAGAAAAATCTGGTTTAAACAAATGTTAAATACAGTATAAGAAAATGAATATATTGTTGTATATTTAGCGGACACAGTTTCAATCACGGTATAATCGCGATAAATGGCGGTGTAATATGCGATAAATGGTATCTGTCCTTCCGTAGATGTGATTGTTTTTATATACATACCACGTGGTTAACCTTGTGCTCATTTCAACAGTGTGAATTTTGTATGTTAATTAATTCAAAACAATTGGCATTGTTTATGTCAACTAGTTAAACTTCTGTATAACACCAGCTTCGATAAACACCACAAATAGTTTTCTGTTACTTCTATTAGAATTGTAACGTAATTGATTCAATACAGCCTATCACGAAACACTGTTTCGTTAAATATCTTGTAGTCTTTGACTTGGTAAGTTGACCCCTTATTAAAACAACATTGAAGTTTTTTGTATAAATATATAATTCAGTTTACTTTAGACATTATTATGTGATTAAAGTTGATTTAATTCACTTTAACTCAGTGTTATGACGCCATGTTTTCGAAAACATTAACTCCGAACAAGTGGTTGATCCATTAAGTTTAGTGGCGATAATAATGATTCCCATAATCAGCACGCTCTATTTTCATTGTCCTGTTTAAAACTAATGTTACGCAGACTGCCATGGTTTACTGTTTCCAGATTGTTTCGAGTTCCGAATCTTTTTCATGTTACTTGTAATTTTAACGTTATATAGAAATGGTGACCCACAGTTTAAGTCTAGAACAACTCGTAAGCGTCTAATAGATTGTTGCTGTGCAGATTAATACACGTACCCCAAATATGCAGTTGATATTAAGAGATCTTAAAGATTTCTGTCAAATTGCATTTCATGGAAATATTCGCATCATTTTGATTTAACTGGCTGAACTCGTAAATCAAAATACAGGCATGGAACGTCAAGTCTTGGATATAAAAGTTTTATCTACTTTTAAACACGGCACGTGATGTTCAGACGATTTTCAGTAGATGATTTTATGCTCCTTCTGATTTGATAATTAATTGATTTGTGTAGGAAGAGACGGATTTTCGGGAGATGGGGGTCCAAACGAACAGATATTGGACTAAGGTGGGTCATAAGAAAGCTAAAATTTGAAAATTTTCTAAGACTAATTCATGACAGTTTTCAGTGATTTTTGCTTATTACTCTCATTTGCAAATTATAAACAAGAAATTCGAATTAGTAGGCTACGTCCACGTATATAGTCACTGCTTATTGCTGCCATGCAACGTGTTTATAGAATCTAACAAACTTGTTCCTTGCTATGAAATACAAAGTTACAAATATACTTGAGGTATAAGGTTAAAGAAGTTACAATATTAGTAATTTTTATCTAATCTTGGTTCGCCTTTTACGAATGACAGGTTTGTCCATGACAAAATGACAATTGTTCAATGTAACGGTGCTTTGTATGGACTCCTATATCTTTTAAATTCTAGATGCTTAATATGGGCACAGTATCCAGTTTCTTTTGTTTAGGGATCAAAATTCATTTTATAAATCTTTTTGAAAGGGGTGTATAAAAGGATCTGAATAGCTGAATCCCTCAAACAAATCTGAATCGCCTGCCATCATAAAATATGTATAACTATTTCTCGTTATTCAACATGGATCAGTTCAATTTTTACGTAGCTTTGTGCATACAGCCCAGTATTACAACCTGGTTGTAAAGATCAAGTGGGTAATTTGTTTTCTATCAACATTGATTGCTACGAAATTCATACTGTAATGTTTGAAATTGTAAAGATGTTTCTTCCAAGATCTGATAAATGCATCATTATTAACGCATCCTATAACAAGACTTGTACGTACTTCACCTAAAATGCATTATTAATAGTTGCTTTAAGTTTCCTTGGGAAATTGAAAACGATCTACACACTATGTATGTATATTAAGTTCTTTAGCACGTGATAGAACTACTGATGGGCTGATCTTGACTTTTCCAGCAAACCTAGAAACGTGTTGTAGTACAATTTTGAATCCTGATTCATCGTTTGACAATACAAAATGAATCTTTACTTCACGTGAGTCAGTTTTAAGCTTATACCATTAGGCAAGAACTTGTTCTGTAAAAAGATATCCGAATGTAGATGAGCAATCATGTCGACTGTTTTACTACCATGTGTATCTATGTGTCAGTCTTTGATTCTGTCGTTCTCACCATCATTAAAATCGAGATCGTCAAAACTAACCTTAGCGTAATTTATCTAAATGGATGATGTTAAATTACTTTTCTTAGCTTCTCCATTATAACTCAGTAAAATTCCTATGTAGGCCTTGTATGCGTAAAAATTGTGAGACGAAGAAATGAGGTTGTCATTCAGATGTACACCCACTTGAGAAAATAGAGAATGAAGCAACAGGTTGATAGGTGCAGAGGTAATTGCGTTCTCTTTTTTATGCCAGTCCCATTAGGCTTGACACTCTTTGCATTTGCATGAAGATATGTTTGTGTTGGATCTAAATGTTCATATCCTGATACCGATATAAAAAAATTATGGGTAGTCTGTCAGTCACTGGAGTTAAAGGATAATATTCAGTCCATTCACCTTCCTCAATCATGGAGGGAGAGAAAATAAGTCTACCTCAGACTTTTTGCATTGACAGGACTTTTCATGTGGTAGGAGAGTCATGATTACTTGTTTAAAAAAAATCTGGAGTTGATGTTCTTAATTTTAGTTTTAGCTATTCCGAACATGGGACATTTCTGTTTTTTTCTTTTTATTATATAGAGCATCTCAAGCAAGATTCTGAGCTCTTTCTACTGCTCATCGTTTTCCAGCATAAACAAAAGATTTTCCTTGTATGATATCTGATGCTAAATTTATGCCTGACTGAACAGATTGTTTTCCTAAGGCTAATGCTCCTTTTTTCAGAAATTGTATAGCTGAATGAAACAAGTTACCCAAAACGTCTCCCAATCCATGTCCCCATTGCCCTTGGCTACCAGCATAATAAGGTAAATTGTTTCCCCATTTGGTTATTGTAATAGGTGTAAAAGATGGCTGGTTCTTGATAGTAAGGAACTCTCATGATTGTGAAGTTGGAGCATTACGATCACTTCCTTGTTCAAATGAGATAGTTTGATTAATGTCATCCTTTATATCGATCTCTATATAGTCTGAAAATTTTGTTTAAAAATGGGTCTGTATTGAGGATTTGTAAATGTTTCAGTGATCAATTCGTATCAGCTTACATACACATCACCAACAATACTAAGTTCCACAATATCTGAGTAAATATAGAGCAAATAAAATCCACAATGTATGTTAACAGTATATGGAGCTATAGTGGGATCTATGATCGTGTTGTTGTTATCAAATCCAAGTATAACTGATAGCACAGGATCGAGTATTATAGAGGCTCCATCATTAACGTTTATGCATGCTTTTTGGGTGAATGAATCCTAAGTAAATACAAGTTCTTTGTCAGGTTTAGGAAATGTTTCTTTTACTTAGTTTAAGATTCAAATTTAATCTTCAGGTTCTTTGTAATGACCTGGTCTAATGTAATTTATTATGGTAACAGAATGAAAACCCGAAAAGTAAGATAACCATCCTGTACTGTCAGGCACATTATGCCAGCTATGTAGATACTGTAATTCAACCAAGACCACTTCCCATGAATCTTTGAGATTGATAGATCTTGGTAGATGAGTGATATTATTTGTCACAGTATTATTAGCAAAATAATTCATAGAACTGTTACTATGTAATATCTTAGAACATTTATAGTGTTGGGTAAAGCACTACCAAAACGCATTTCAATTCGTAAATGTCCATGTTTCACTAAGTTAAAGTGAGAAGTTCCAGCAGATACATCGAGTATAAGATCAAAGGCACTAAATGCCATATGCAGTCAATGTTAAAGCTTGATCAGCCTAGAAACATCATTTCTGATAACTAAGAAGCTACGAACACATTAGAAATTTGATATTCTCACAAGATTTCTGTACACTAAAGGAGTCAGGAGGTGTATTTGCCAGTGATCAACTACCTGACCATGCAGAAAAACCATTGTACATAAATCTGGATACGAGTCATAAACCTGGTAGCCACTGGGTCTGTATTTACTTTTGTTGAAATGAAAAATAATATACATTTTATTTTTTTTTTTTTTTTTTTTTT
>NW_013667185.1:206665-207633 GCF_000517525.1 Limulus polyphemus
AAATCATAGTATTTTGGAGGAAAATATCCTTTGTAGATCTTCAACCTCTTGCACATTACAGACGGTCGAGACCCTTTTTTTCCATATAGGAATTTGAACATAAATTATCCTGGAAAATTAATAATCTTTCTGGCACATTTCTGCTTTTCTCTATTTCTATAATTTGTCCTTTGATTAAATTTTTAGCATTAGAAAGGGGTCCCCAGACACTCCCATCCGGATTCGATACTGGCATATTTTTTTTATATAATACTCGGTTCAAAGTGTCTGCTAATGTCATTTTTATGAAAGCATATAAAATCCTGTTACTTGATTTTGTAAAAACTTTACAGTAACTTTTTTTGTATTTCTAATGTTTTAGGTACAACGCTGACACTATCAAAGAGGAGAGGGGATCACATCGACCTCTTCTCCTCTCCCTTTTAGTCTATACTCTAGTATGGCGTCAGCTGAAATCACTTGACAAAAATCAAATTGTCTTTAAAATTAGATAGACACAATATGATACCCATCTCAAAACAGAAAGTTCCACAGAAACGAAATAAGCGTTTAGAGCATAGTTTAATCACTTTGTTTGTATTTCACTGATGGGAACCAATACTGAAAAATATATTTGACAGCCAAAATCACTGCGGGATGCCTCACGCGGCAACTTACGTGTAACTTTTATTTAAAAAAAAAAAAAGTGGGGGATAAAGTCATTGGGCCCGGGCATTTGCTGAGATATTTGTATAGCTTTCGTATGTTAGCAATTCTCATTCTGCATGTTATAATACGAAAAATTATAGGTTCTTTATGTGTTTCATTAGGTGCTCGGGCCTACAGGCGCGGGAATTTTAGGCGTTGCATTATGATATCGATCATACAGTGAACCATACATGAATATACACTTTAATGATGTAAACACGTATGTAACACAAAACCGAAATCTATAAACACAACAATTCCATATTAACGTACAAAATGAC
>NW_013667185.1:208072-220988 GCF_000517525.1 Limulus polyphemus
GTTACCGGGAGAAGCTGGCATTCAGGCTATCCTCCTCAAAAAAGGCACTTTGAGATAGTTTGAACACCTTACAGCCCTTTTTAACCTATCGCTAAACATTGGATAGATTCCGGCTTCTTGGAAGCAAGCGATCATATTAATGTTCCACAAAGAGGGAAAGCAAGCAGATAAACCGAACAGCCAGATCAGTTTGACCAGATGTGTAGGCAAAATCTTAAAGAATAATCAGTAACAGACATTCCTGGAGATCACTTCAAAACTACCATAAATCCAAAATGTATTTAGACAGACTACCGACCACCTGTCGTATGCACCTGACCCTCCCAGATCTAAAAATACCTAAATACCGCTTAGTCACGGTTTTCGTTGTCTTTACGTGAAAACCACATTCTTTTTTGTGTCAAGTTCAACATTTGAGCAGTGAAACCAAAACACCAGTGCATTAGGGAGGAACAGGTCAAAATTGTACCTGACCCTCTCAGATAGATACACATGGATATAAAACCCGATGCAGAATAGTAGACATGGTTTTCTGTTCTGATTTTTCAAGACACTAACTGGGGATTTCGGGGCACAGGCTCAGTGTTCCAGCGCTTAGCGACGCTTCTGTGGAACGTTATATTTTTGTTTTTTTATGGAGGTAATTAGTATAAAGCAGCTTTCGTAATTTTTCTTGTCTTAACTATTTGTTACAGCTACTTAGTTTCGAATTTATATATAATTTCCTTCTTATGTTGCTGCAAATTAACAGTCTCTGAGTTTATTTAGCATTTTTTTAAAAACGCTGCTTTTAATTATCTATTTTCCCTTTTTCATTGAAGTCGCATCCTTAAAAAACAAAACAAAAACAAAGATCTCATTTATAATGTCCACCAAGAGGTTTTAACAGTTGAGTAATCGGTAATTTTGTAATTACTTACGTCGATGTAATTCAACTTTATAAAGTTTTATCGCTTTAAGGGACGTTAAACTAACCTACTTTCATTTCGCCTCTTAGCTTACGTTTTAAGCTTGTGTTTAAACGGAAACTACCTGTAATCGTGATCTATTAACGTTTATCCTAATTAACATTTAAAAGTACTTATCGCATCGTATGTAAATTTGGTGTGTGTGTGTGAATCAAGGTTACAGAAAGTCGAATCTATTCGAATTCCAGTCAAAGAGAAACTGCTTAAGTAAGTACTTCCTGCTAGATGTCAGTTGGATTAGTTTCGTAACATATGTTATACGCGTGGAATCAGTGTAGCGAGAAAGGTCCAACCAATATACAGAAGAGGATTATAAAAGTAGAGCAAACTTTCAAACGTAAACTTTATAAATGGCAATGTTGAGGTCGTAATAAAGTGTGACAAAGAAGTAAACATCGATTTATATGTAATTTGGCTTAAATATGTTCGTCAGTTTTTGTTTCATGAATACAAATTTTACGTTTAATCGCTTTTTATTGATTGTTTTCAAATTCGATTGTTTAGTGTTATTTCCGCTAGTAGTGATGTTTTAAAATGTAAATAAGATAATAACCAGTGTAGTGTGCAGGCATGCCATGTCTTTTCTGCTTCACATATCTTCTTTAATTCTTAATTTATTTAGGTTTTTACGGTTTTCAAATGTTGTTCTAGAAAGTATTAAGATCCTTCCACTCAAGCTACCTGTGTTATTTACCTGAGATATCGCCTTTGTCTTCTCATGGGAACGGTTTCTGCAAGTTTAACCTTACTATATGTCAATTTACAGAATTACAACGCTAAAATCCAGTGTTTGATTCCCCGCAGTTGACAGAGCGCAGATAGCTCATTCTTTAGCTTTGCATCAAATCAAACTAAGTAAAGAACTTTTTCCACTGGCCAATCAGGTGATATTCACAGGCTATAACAACCGTTATTTAATGACCAACGTGAAGTGGGTAGCGCAAGTCGTTCTGGGAAAGTATGACGTTATAGTTTTAAGTGTATAAGGTAGTAGTTTCTGAGTCTGACACAACTGAACTTAGACTGCTTTTCAAGTAATACAAAACTAATAAATGCGATTATGTTGTCCTAGTTAAAATATACTGTGGTTTGTGTTCTTTCACAAAGTGTTTTCAGTTTTATCTAGTCTCTTTCACGAACTCCGTCAGACTTGGAGAATCCAGAATTACTTAGTAGTAATTATCTTGGTTGAATCTCCTTTATTTGGTCTACCTATCTTGTTCATTCTTGGGGTGGAAATATATTTTACCTGAGAATACCATACCAGTAAATGTTTTCTCAGTATATTTAATCATCATTATAATCGTATGGTCGAGTCAATTCCACCGACCTCGAGAGGAGAGAGTGTAATGATGAAGACTATGTTTTGACTCAACTTGGTTTTACTTGTACGTAGGTCCTAGGCTGTTAGTTACACTACATTGATGCCTTCCCTGACGTGACCGTGATATTGTGATACTCATAGCAACAGTCAGGAATATACAACTTCCAACTGCAGTAATATTAAAATCAAGTATGCATTGTACAGTGTAACATTAAAGTTTTATTTTGAAAGACATGTAGGGATGATCTGTGTATATTTGTATCATCCCTATATTTTTATTTGCATTCTTTTTGACACTGCCATACCTTCATCATTTTACATCTACAAAATGTTTTTTATTACTTCTTTTGTGACGTTTTTTCACCCTGACT
The DNA here is from genome assembly GCF_000517525.1 of Limulus polyphemus. Lineage (NCBI taxonomy): Eukaryota > Metazoa > Arthropoda > Merostomata > Xiphosura > Limulidae > Limulus > Limulus polyphemus. Next base: position 210,736 of record NW_013667185.1, read on the forward strand.
GAAGTTAGTGCATTCTATGAATGTGTGTAATAAAATCTAATATTATGTGTACTGATTTTTTTCTACTACTCCTCATACATAATATAGGGGTTGGCTTACTAAAAACACCGATTGTATAGTGTACAAAGCATTGAGTATTCTACATGTTGCATTCATCTAATGTTCATCTATTATTGGCTGGTAATTCCTGTTTCACCCTGTACTTAAGCTTTTTAAAGGAGCACCGATTTCTATAGAAAAGCTAACATGAAAGGGTAATGATAACATTGTTTACATTGTTTTTTTTTAAATTACTACTACTTATTACGACTAAGCTATGACATCGTGCACTGCCCAGAAACAGAGGATTTAAATTTAAACTGATGTTAGTGATAAAGTAGTTGTATACTTATCTCGATGAAAGGAGGAGAAGAAATATAAACAACTTGATGGATTGGTCATTTTCTGGTTTGGTATCTTATCGATGGTTTCTTGCTTGTTTTTGGGTTTGTTCTTTAGAGAAACAAATGAAAGTGAGAGGCGATCATCTTTTAAAGTAAAACTGTCATTGTTGATTTTTTAGCGTGCATATTTGTATTATGCCTATTGAGTACCTTGGCCATCCCCATATATAGTCTACCGACTCTGTACTAGTTTTCAATCTAGTTGGTTCAATTTATCAGCTGTAGTTTGATACAAAGATCTCCACTGTCATCCTACAGGCAATCATTAATTTCGTAGTCGGCGTCTAATTTGATTAATTACCGCCAGCACATTCTCTTACGGCACAGACTTAACATGGCAACCTCAGCTAGTGTAAGTTATGTAAACTTAATACTTATAGATGTGCACACACATTTTCTATCTACACGTTACACTCGACTTCCGTAAGCACTCTTGTCTGCTGGAGGGGTTTACATCATTAGGCTGTTATCGTTATATTTATCAGATATTTTCCGGGTAAAGCCACAGGGGTTGTTTGAAGTCAGACTTGAAGCTACAGGTCGTTTACACCAACGCTTAGCCTGCGCTCGTGCTTGTTCTTTGCATAAATTTTTGCTTAATCTTGGCGACAATTACTAGTGGTTACCACTTGGAGTGCCAGAACCGAACATTGACCTTTAGGTGGCCAAAGTCGAGCAAAAATAAGGAAAGCTTTCTGTTGATGAAAACCTGCTGCTATGGTCTTTGTAATGGAAGATTTTGATACAATTTAATTAATAATGATCTGAAATATTACTTTAATCACACTTAATTTTGTACTGCTATTTTTGTACTAAAATCATTACTAGGTACAGGTTGTTATAGTAGCATTATGTGCGTAGTTGTAGCCGTATGTTGAGATTTACTGCATAACGTAGACTGTCTTTATATTTAGCATCAAAATTGAGCCTTGGCTTTATTTGCTTATAATGGTTACACTAATTTGTATGTAGTGAATTTAGAATTAAAATACTAACTTAATTTTCTTTAGATATTTGTTAACTTTCACGTATGCAAATTATCTAAACTAATTACGTATAGAAATGATTAACATTTGGATTAAAAACAATTGGCTGGTGCTATTCTTCCGGCTAACCAGACAAAATAGGTGACTACTTTCACTTGAGATTTTGTGTATAGTCTATTAGATATCTTTACTGTTAAAGATACTTTATACAGTTTGAAATACAACTTCAGTTATGGGTAATTAAAAACGGCATTTTATATTATATGGTATTTAATTCTTCCGACTTCTTATTCCTTTGAATAAATACCTATCTCTTGATTGTGGTCACTGTTCATTTTCATTCCAGTCAGAAACTTGCAGGATGTTGTTGCGAATAGCGATACTACTCTTGCTAGAAAAATAGCCACTTCGAAATAACTACCTCCACCTTGTTATACGTGTTTATACGGGTACCCAGTTTTATGTGATCTCTTATACCTGAAAAGTTTTTATACTTTTACAAGAAATGTAATTTTTCTTATATTTGTAACGTGTAAAGAACAATGTACCTGTGAATTCCTAAAATTTAAACATAGTCTTAAACTTCATTTTCACAGCTTAAGTTTAGGCGCGTATGACATATTTCTGTTAGGTCTGAGTTTTGAATAGTATACTGTATAATTGTTACTGTTTCCCAAACGGAAACATGGTTTAAAGTAAAAAGGTTTTCTCTGAAATGAAGCAACGCTGTATGTTATGAGCTCTTGACAAGCTTCAGATACCTGAAATCGAGCATTAAGCTGTGGAATATATCAAATTAAAACAGTTAGTATACGTTCATTCAAACCACCTCAGAATCGGAAACTGAATTAAGACCGTGTTACAGAAGTTTAGTAATTTTTGAGTTATACATTTTAAGTCGCAGCTGTTTTGTTTTAAATGCTAAAAGATAATTTAGTGGTAAATGTATTTGTACATATATTTGAGAAGATAATTTACTTTCATATACGCACGACAGCATAAATTATAAATATATGCGAAAATTAATGTGTCGGCATTTGAAATACTTATTTTCAACGACACAACACTACAGAGATGCTCATGCACCGAAGTATTTATGAGCCGTTATGCCGCTGCTGAAAATATTTTTGAAATTGCGTTACATAATTTTTATTCTTGAGTTGAATTCGCGTTGGACTTTAAGTGTAACTTAAGTGAGAGATTATTAGAATAATGTCCCGTCTTTCTTTGTACGAGTGTAGGGAGGGGAATCACGTGAAGCTGATAGATTGTCTTTGTTATAAGTTCGAGAGCAAGACGGAAGTAATAAACGTAAGCGCGGTCATAACAATGTATATGCTTTAAAGGACAAATTACGTACTGTATAGTAATGTATGCTTGCTGAGGCAACCTTCTATGCATACAAGTATGGTGAACAGTAGGTATACTGTGCACAAAGAGGGAAAACAGCTTTTGTGCAGATATTCTTGGTCAAATTACTGTAACGTACAATATGGGCTGGAGTGAAAGTGCTTTAGGTCTGTACGCACAACTGAATTATACTAAATTTTTATTATTACAATTCAGGAATAAAAAGTTTGTATATTTAAGCTCGAGATTATTGTTTGTACTAATTAAACTCTTTCAGAGGACAAAACCCAGGCTATAAATCGGATATTTGTAGTAACAAACACAAACATACAGATTTTATACTTGCAGTTTTTGTTTGTTTATCACTTGTGTTTTTATTGGGTTAAGCATTTAATTGGATGGAACCTGGAATTTAGTAGTTATTTCTTTTACACATTGAGTTACAACTTATTTTTCCATGGCTTCCACTTGAGGTATATAGTGGGGAACTTGCGTGACTGAAACTAATGATGTACAGCGTTTTCTGTATTCTCTCAAGGCCTTTTGGGTTTTGGCTGAAATAGGATTGTGGTCGGAAAACACATTTACTCCAGAGTGAATTCATCAGATGAAAAAGTGTTCATCTCAGAAAAGCCAGTTATATAACGTTTCCTACTGATTTTTCAGTTTCATTATTTCTTAAAAATAGCTTTGTGAATTACCTGACATTTTGGAGAATCTAGAACTTCCTTTCAAATTCTGTAAGCTGTCCAGAGATATCATCCTGTTTCTGTGTGAATCACATGATTATTTCCATGTATATAAGGAAGGCTTCGCTGACATTGTTATTAAATAAGATCTTTACAGTTGTACTCAAAGGTTTCACTGGCCTTTGTTATGAGATAATTACAGTTGGATCTTGAAAAACGCTTGGTGATGGGCTTTATTTTCTCGCATAGATTGACTTTTCTAGGGCAGTATGTATTTTAAGTCATTTTGAGAAGGTGTAAGACGTAAAAAGTTTATTTTAAAAGTTAAACGAATCGCTAGTTTTGTTGGCATATATTCTGGAGTACATGTTTTATCAGTTTTAACTTGTTTTACATCGTGGGGTGAAATTATCAAAATGCCAGTACTCATATATGTAATTTGTAGTAAAATTTACTAAAAAAATGCGTAAAACTGGCCATTGTTTTTATGGTTTAAAATAAACATTTATATTAAATATGCAATCATATTAAAATTTCATAATTGTAAACTTCTGATTGTTTTGCTTCCCAACCTGTTGAATGATAGACAAAACTTGTAAGCTCTAATATAAGAGACAGGTACCGATCACAGCGCATGAGGTAATCAAATGCGTCATTTGGATATATTTATATCTTTATTGATCAGTCATACAAGTTACACAACCAGATGAGAAAATCCGATTGCTTTAAGAACGATTGACATCGAAACGCTAACCTGATTGTTTTTCAAATAACGATTGACATCGAAACGACTAAACAACCTCTCATGATTTTGTTGCCATCAAGAACTAATCATTGGCTCATTTGAAGAATATTTAATGATTGTTTAGATTCTGTGAGTATTGACATGTCAGTTTTCTAACAGTATGATGGATAATATGAAAATATCGTCATACAAGTCCCGGTACCGAGTACCGTCACAATTTCACCCCAATTTTTTACACTGTACTCCTTCATTCCTGAAACATTAATTTTGAATCTAAGCTTTAGCATGACGCAATAAATCCACGAACTCGATTTTGTTTCGGTCCCCCCCCCACACACACTGATTTAGGCTTAGTATTATTACAGGTTTTTAAAAATTTTATCGGAGGAAGAGATCACATGTTGTGCCTTTCTTAGATTTTTTTTTCAGTGTGCTTGGAATCCGAGTTTTTAAAAACATCTGTATAGTACGTGATTATTTTCAAATTAAGCCTTCCTGCATAACATCATTAAACTATAATACTATTATCTAAAGCTAATTATACGTAGGCCAAAGATCGATTTGTTGGATAGTGTTGCTGAGTCAGCATTATTTTTTCTTGTATCAGGAACTTTGGTTGAAATGCTATATATTTGGGTCATTTCTATACAGTAACAAAAATATATTTGTCCCATTATAAAAGCGAACTATAATAACACGAAAATTGATGCATTAAGTATAGCTAAAAAGTTTACCCTTAGTGCATACAAACAACTGCTGGATAAAATAGGCTGAACAAAACCTCTAATGTGTTATGTTCGAGTACTGCCTGAAGAAAAGACTATTTTGCTATACATTACTATTACATTATACAGTGATATTGTGTTACTATAGCTTTGATACGGAATTGCGGTGTTAAACTTTTGTTCCTTAGAGAGGTTTATTTTGAGAGCCAGTAGAGATTTTGGTTGTTGAAAAATGTGAAATTCTGTATTTTTCTTTTTAGGGGAGGTCGTACCATCGTTTGAGCAGAATATGAATATCATGAAAACCCACATTGTTTTAATATTACCAATATTCTATTCTTTTTCATGACTAACAATATAATTACTACAGTGACTACTTAGGTTAATATATTTATTTCCTTTATTTGGAGCTTTACCTAGTGAATCATAAACCCTAATTTACATATTGAGTTAGAGCATTGAATGCACAAATGTGTGACGTCCAGTGTTTACTTACTATGATGCAAGACGCTTATTTTAAATGTAATCTTACACTTTAATTTCGTGAACGCTACGTATACTTTCATTAAAACTTAAATTACGTACCTGTTTTAATATTGTTCTCTACTAGAGGGGTCCATATTATTTTCAGGCATCCCAGTGAAATACTTAAACCTATAAGAACTTATTTTTATTGTCCTTTATTTTTACTCAAAATATGCCAAACATTTTCGATACTGTAACCATGATATTGATCTGGGGAAATAGTTCACACTTCATTATCTACATTGTCAGAACTTGCATGGTAAATTCTTTTATCACATAGAAAGTAATGGATTTCTTATGGAAATTTAATAAATGGGTATAGAACTTGCATGGTAAATTCTTTTATCACATAGAAAGTAATGGATTTCTTATGGAAATTTAATAAATGGGTATAGAACTTCACATATAATATTAGTGAAATGTAAATTACCTATACTTACTTCTCTTCGAGCAAAGTGACGCATAAGGGCTACTTCTATGTAATTCTGTATTTGTGATTTGTGAAACCACAACTTGTTCTGTTTTAGGAAACGAAATCCTAATAACAAAGCTGTTTTTGCAGCGCCTTACTGGGAGGCTTGTTTTGTTTTTTGTTACAAAACTCGTCAAAATGTTTGGGTAATATCATTCACTTTCTACATAAAATACATGAATCTAGGTAATAAAAAGACAAAGCTAATTACACAAAAAAGGTAGTCAAAGTATTTTGGAAAACAGTGTCAATAACAGCTAAGACTAAGCCAATTATATAAACCAACCGAGTTAATAATTAAGCTGTTATTAATGCAGTTTTCTAATCAATGACTTCCCCTTATAGGCTTCCTATTATTGTCCAACACTTTTTATTAAACCCTACTGTTGTGTTTATCCTTTCTTATAATTTGCTTCCTACATCTGTATTTAATTTTTAACTTTTTACACGTTTGTGACTATTAGTGAACCTTTAAACACCACATTCAGACTTGTAAGCAATTTGATGCATAAATAACATGTGGACAAGGGACCATTTTGTTCTTACATACCCACTTAAATTATAAATCTGCCCTTTAAACTTTGAGGAAATAATCAATTCTCTTTTTAAATGCCTTCAGCGGTAAGGCTAAGGACTTATACCCGTGGTAGGTGCAGTGAAGATGGCCTATTGTGTAGCTTTTTGTTTAAACACAAACAAACGCTTTAAACTCTTGTAAAGTGTCAGTTTTCACTAGTGCTGACGGTAACTCATTCCATAAGCCAGCCATCCTGCTAAAAAATAACTGTCTTAACTGGAACGTAGCTTGTTTTTAAATCTTAAAAACTTGTTCATTTTTGTCCTTTTATTTTCAAAATACAGCACAAATTCGGAGGCCTTTATTACATCAACTTTCCCTACCCCCTGGATACCTTTGCAAACTTCTGTAAATTTATCTCTTACCGTTTTTTCTCGAGAAAAAAATAAGCTACGAAATCATAATATCTTCTTTTAAGATAGTCCTTCATCCCTGGAATCAACCTAGTGGTCTTCTTCTGAACTCTTTTAGTAGTTTATCCCCTTTTTTCTATAAGCAGACCAAAACCGTAGTCAGTAATACAACTAAACCCTGAATAGTGATTTGTATAGAGATCCTCATTACCTTTTAACTTGTAATCAGTATGTTTATAAATGCACCCTAAAATCTATGGGCTTTACTACTTCCAAGAGCACTACCTCGATGGCTTGAATGAGTTATTCATTGCTAATGCCAAGATCCCTTTCTTCAACCTTCAATCATGGTATATTGAGTAATTCCCATTTATATTAAACGTGCAATCCAAAATGAGAACCAGAATGCATTAACTTGCACTTCACTATATTAAAGATCATTTTCAAGATTCATCCAACTTTTTTATTGATCCAAGTCATCCTCAGTACAGCTAGAAATACCCGAAACTTTAAGTCGTCATCTAACTTTAGTAATTTACTATGTCATCTCAAGCTCATTAATGTAAATAAGAAAGGCCCAGGCATTGACGCCCGGGGCATTCCACTAGTAACAAGGGGGCAAGTTTGATTGGACTCAATTAATAACAATCTTTTGCTTTATTTTATCCAATAACCTTACAGTCCAGTTAACTAGGCATTTCCCAACTTATACTGATGTAAGTTTTTTAATTGATCTTCTGTGTTGCACCTTAAACTTCTATAAAATTTAAGTAGACCAAATCCATACCTCTTTCATCCAGATAACTATTATACGATTCAGGTTTTCATTTAATTTCTTACTTACTATTGTTTATTTTGTGTTTTTATAGACAGTCGTGCTACAGTAACATGTTCGATATAATATCACGTGTCAGGCCCCTCTAAGTTTATAGGGTGGGAGCTGTTGAATAATTTTCATTAGTCACGAGACGTGAGGGAGGATTGTTGAAAGCTGAACAACTTAACATCAGTAAACTGGCCGACCCTCATCAGATATTGGGTTTATGGCCAAAAGTGTCGTTATCAAAGAGGTTATACACCTGAGAAAATAATGCATTTTAATATTTACAACTAAAAACAGTATATTTAATTAGCTATTCTCGTTTGCAGGTTAATTTTTATTTTTGATCTAAGTAAGCACTCTGAACAAAGGTTAATATTGTGGTTTTTTCAGACTAACTTATTTCCATCCGCGTAAACGGAATGTCTATGGACGAAGAAGTTCCTTGTTTTTAAATGTGTGTGTGTATGTATATGTAGTATCAACCAAAACATGGGATCCATCAGATCCTTTATCACGGAGTAAAAGTTTTGGATTTCCCGAACTCTAACTGATTCTGACATAAAGAAAAACTGAACATCGAATTCAATAAGTGACAATCTTTATTGACTCAATACATTAAGTTAAAATTAAATACAGGCAAGTGTTTGTTGTTCTTTAAAGAACTGGAAAGATACCTTTAAGTCTGAACAGTTCTGGCTTAAAGTTAAGCTTCAAGCTAAATAGGTAAATAAAAACATTGGCTAAATCAACGTTAAAACTCAAAGCAATAACTGAAAACTAAAGTCCAAGCTTCTAATATAAAACTGATATAACCAAGGAAATCTAGATAATCTAATTATCATCTGAAAAATAAAGAAAAACAGTTGTATAACATACAACTGTCCTCCCTTTCTCCCTCTGAGAACGCGCTATCCGTCTGCCTGAGAGCCACTCGAGTCAACAAGAGGGCGCAAGCTCAAGACATAATCCCATTTATCGCGAGTAATCATCGCTATCTACAGTATGTTATACTACAGTTCTATTTCCTAATGGGGAATCTCGTGGTGTATTTGACTAGCTCATTTCTCTGAACAACTAATGTGACATAGCTTCGGTATCTCTCATCCAATATTCTTATTCTTTTTATAAGAGTAAGCAATGTCCTTAGAACAAAACCAAAACAACCTGGCCATCTTTAAAGATAATTAAATATTTTTCTGTACTTAAAACGATTAGAATACATTTTAATTAGTTGGATACCATCGCTGATAACTATATTTTCAGCCGTAAACCCAGTAATATCGCATGAGGTTTAGCCAGCTTAGGAGATTTAGGTTAGTCCTAAATACAAAATCTAAACTAACAATGCAAAGCTATTCCTATAACAAAAGTATGGTAGTAAACAAGTCAAAATAAAGTAGTTACATGTGTGATGTTAACATGGTGGTAAAAGTTTCTTCTGAAATTGGAATCTTATACACTCAAACACGTCACTTTTTCTAAATACAACTTGTTACTCCTCTACCATACGAGTATGAGGAAAAACTATTGATAAATAAACTAGTGGCACTTAATAGAGCGCATACCTATGCCACGAGGGTGTTTATCGTATTTGGCCCTCAAAAAAAAATAATGTGTCCGCATGTTTGTCGTTATCAATAGACTCGGACTATTTTTGGCAGGACAATGAGGAATAATATTCTACATATGTCCAAGTTTCATTAAAATCTGAATTTTTGACTGAGTTGTATAGCAAAAATTATATGAAAAGTCGGTCCTTTTTGTGGATATTCTTGGCCTTGCTGTGACCTTGACCCTCCTAAAACTAATCACATCTAAGATGGGACCCAAGTGGTTAGGGAGCTCGACTCGCAATCTGAGGGTTGCGGGTTCGAATCCCCGTTCCACCAAACATGCTCGCCCTTTCAGCCGTGAGGGCGTTATAATGTTACAGTCAATCCCACTATTCGTTGAGAGTAGCCCAAGAGTTGGCGGTGGGCGGTGATGACTAGCTGTCTTCCCTCTAGTCTTACACTGCTAAATTAGGGACGGCTAGCGCAGATAGCCCTCTCTCTCTCTCTCTCGCATACACACATGGGTGAAAACAGCATCCGTCCTCTTCGTTGGCGGAGGTAAAAAGCTATGTAGAGCTGGCTGACTAAACTTGAGAAAAGAAACCAAACAAGATAAGGAATGAAATGGATACATCACTTGATCGGCTGACGATCACATGGCAGATGATCGGCTGACGATCACATGGCAGATGATCGGCTGACGATCACATGGCAGATGATCGGCTGACGATCACATGGCAGATGATCGGCTGACGATCACATGGCAGATTAAGTTGTCACGACTTTGCGTGGTGAATACAATCCCTACATTACTGGCTTGCCCACTTTGTCTATCGAAAGCTTGGTATTTGAATAGAATCTCGGCTTTTATCATTATACCTTTCCTTAAGTTAACTTTAGAATACTGCTTTAATTACTATTTTACAGTCGAGTAACATTTTACGATTGGAAATTCTGGTTCTGTTTGTTTTACCAATGAGGCAGCCAGTAATTTAGGGATTTTATTCTCCGT
>NW_013667185.1:221988-223868 GCF_000517525.1 Limulus polyphemus
ACTTTAGAATACTGCTTTAATTACTATTTTACAGTCGAGTAACATTTTACGATTGGAAATTCTGGTTCTGTTGTTTTACCAATGAGGCAGCCAGTAATTTAGGGATTTTATTCTCCGTCTAAAGTCGAGACGGCTTAGTTTGCTTGTGATCATTAGCCGATCAAGTGATATGTCCACTTCCATCCCTGTCTTGTTTGGTTCTTTTAAGTTCAGTAGCCAGCCCTACATAGCTTTATTATTTAGCGATAAGTTTTTCTTAATACTCGTTTGTTTACTTTTTTTATAAAACGGCGTACATGGGTTACTAGGTTATAGTTTATTCTAAAGCTTTGTAAATTTTACATAGAATAATGATAAAATAGGTAGTCAAAGATCGTGAAGACTGTTCTATCAAATGGTGATAAAATAAAGTTACTGCTAGAACTAGGTAGGCGCTAATCATGTTGAAGAAACATCATGAAAAATAAATCTCGGTTTTGGCTCCGGGTAGCTGAAAAGCGGCATATACACCATAGGTAAATCTTCATATCTAGCTTCTGATGACCTCTAAAGAAGAAAATCTAGATGACTTTGGTATTGTTTTAATGTCAGGTTCATGTTTTAGTATGGTGGCATTCAGTTCAGAAAAACTAGTTTTTGTTCATGGACTTGGGAAGGTGGTTTTTGGTATTCTTTTAACCTGATGTTTAGGTTACGTCCTGTTTCACCTGTGTAAAAGACTGGGTAATTGTTAACCTGTAAATGTTTCCTGGTGAGGTGGGTTCGTTATATAATTTTCTTAACACGTGTTTAATTTTCATTCCAGGTGTAAAAAATGAACCTAGTCGTTATGTTCACGTTATACTTGTGTTAGTATTTTCCATATTTCTTGTAGAGGTATGGTAATATATATATATGTGTGTGTGTGTGTGTGTGTGCAACTTCTTAATCGATGTTTTATGTGCTGCCTGTAGTGCATGCCAAACTTAGACTTATTAGAGTGCCTATAGTGCCTATCTTTTGGTGGAGTACATGATTAGAAAACCAGTTTATGTAATTTCCACTGTATGTGGTTTTTCTATGAACTTTTAGTGGTGAAGCCTTGGGGGTTCGTGTGATTTTAATGTTTAAAAATTTATCCTGTAGTTATTTATTTTCAACTGAGAATTGTATGTTTTTTGTTTTGTTTTTGTGTTCATCGTGACAGGTAAAACCGGAAAAAAAACGTCATCTACATATCTAAGCCATAATGTAGGCTTATATAAGGAAGTGAATATGGCATGTTCTATGTGATGTAAGAAAATTGGCGAGAGTACCTGATAATGGATTTCCAATGGGAAGTCCATGGAACTGAAAGTACGAATCTCTGTATTGAAAGCCTATAAATATGGTTAGTTGTAACAGTTCCTATTTTTTGTCGATTCTCTATTCAGGGTCTTATGAACTGGTTTCTGTAGTAAGTTGTATTGGTTCATGATAAGGGGTCTAAAGGAATAAGTTCGACATCAAAGCTATATATTACTGTCTAAACTATGTAGGTGTTGTAGAAGGTGTGAAGTATTTTTAATTGGGTGCTTATTTAGGGAGCATAAGGATCCAAACTATAGTTGATGTATTTACCAAGGTTGTAGTTTAGAGAGTTAGAAAACAATTGGGCGTAAGGTTATTGGGTTTTTATGTAATTTTGGTAAACCGTAGATGTTTGGTTTTCATGGTTGGCTTGTATGCAAAAAAAGTGTAAAGTTTAAAAGTAATTTTTTCTTTTAATAGTATTTTGAGTAGTTTGATCAATTTTGTTGTTGTATTTTGGGTAAAGGTCAGTATTTGGCTGTGTAAATTTAGACGTATCATTCAACACATTTCCCATTAAAGTATCATACTCTTTCGTTTTTAGAATCACG
>NW_013667185.1:224287-229925 GCF_000517525.1 Limulus polyphemus
TTGCTCATTAAGTTCTTGTTTTTTGGAATGTTGAATATTTCTGGTGATTCTTCGTTGTCTTTCGGATTTTTCTTGGTCTTGGACTTGCGATTAATTGCTTGATTTGACTGTATTATTACTTTCCTGAAAGGTTATAAAAGCTACTCTTAAAATCTAACACTGATGGTTAGAAGAGTTACTGCGCAGCTAAGATTTTAATTTAATGTCAATTTTAATGATATCTTTTTCTGTCATCACTAGGTGATGGACACAGTTGGACAAGTCTCGTTTTTAGTAGCACACTTTTGATTTTTGACAGGAGGGTGTTAGATCATAATCATTTCTCTGGCAAACTAGTGTACAACAAGTATACAAATTTATCAATAAAATTATTGGTGATAACTTGCACTGATATTTCAGCCCCAAGCAAGTGAATGGTCAGTAGCAAGTCACAACGAATATTTATAATGGACCAAGATTGAAGTTTATGCATTCATCGACACAGGGTTGGGGCACTTGTTCGTCAACTGTTAACTACTTCATTCCTCCAATCTAAAACCCCATACACTAATACAAAATTGTTACCCTTTTCCCCATCATAGAATGTACTAACAGTAGTTTAGGTGTGAACTGTCCATACCTTGAGGGCCAGCTTATGTAAGGCTTCCTTCTAGCCAGCATGTGACCTTATCTCATTTCTCAAGAGCTTGACAAATTCAATGCCTTCTATAAACAGTGGCTTGTTTCACCCTAGGAATATTTACAGGCTATCTTAGCTTTACTTCTCTACTTGAAGTTATGAAATAATCTTGTAGCTTGAACGATTTTTCTTAGGGACATAATAGTTTTAAAGGCAGGCTAACCTAGCAGATCTTGTCATTTTAGTAAGATGCTTGACAGCATTGAATGAAATGAGTTCGTTTACATATTATGACTTGATCGCTACATACTTTTGAAAGTGCGATTCTTATTCAAGTTTTAACCTGCTATGTATTGCTTGCACAATTACATGGCCATCTATGACTCTGTACCTGAGCACTTTAAGGTCCATTCGAGAGCCTGCACCAATTTACATTAGACTATCTACAACATATTTTGATCTTTCTGTTACAGCGTTGGTTGTTCCATCTTATCTTCCAGCCATTTTTCATTTCTGTTTGAAATTGTAATGCTGGGATATGTTTTTCAAGATATGTATGTTGATTTATCATGACAACATCACATCAAGTTGCACCTAGTGGGGGCGTTACTGACTACCCATGGCAGTATTATTACAACACAGTTAAATAATTAGATTCGTTGATAGGCAACACTTAAGTGACGATCTCGCACTTTCATGGCCATCCTTTCTTTATGAATGAACATATTCTGGTGTTTCAGAAAGTGATATCAAGCAGGGTAATATGCACTGCATACAGGTACCTGTGTAATTTCTTTGCTATGCTGCTGTTGGAAGCTAAATAGTACTTTCTGCTATGGACAAGCAAGATGGTTACAGTCAGCATTTATCTTGTATGAGTACTAGTAATTGGAGGATGTTCCATATACTGCAGCTGTGAAATGCATATCATATTTTCTTTGTCCAACTTCTGGGTAGTTCAAAAGTCATGAAATGGATAGGTTACTCAAAACTTGTGTGATGGGTAGAATGTGTCGGGATTTAGATTAAAGCATCTTTCACTGATTGGCAACTGTCATAGACTGATAAGCTTGAATTGATAAGGACACCCACAATAGATGCAATGTTTTCTGTTGAATGAAACAAGACCTGGAAAGTTATCTATCTTATGGCTCCTGAAGTGACCCAAATAAATATTGATTTTTCCCGTCCCAGCACTTATTAAATATGTTGAGGATTGGTAGTTTTTCTCATGCAGATCAGTTGCAAGTAGTCTCTTATTGTCTGAAGGACGCACCTTCATAAAGAACAGCAGGAAAGGGCAAATCTACAACCTACTTTGGGCATGACAACCATTTGTGCACATTTGGACTATAGCATGACAGGATTGCACACCAAGACTTGCGCATACATCAAGTCACAGCAGCCTACCCAAGTAAAAGGTGGTGAACCAGATTAGTCACTCGCATTTACCACAACAGGTTTTTCAAAATAGGCTTTCAGTGCAAGCGTTCCTCTGGTCCTTGATGTGCTCTGCTATATGTTTGACTCTTACATTTAAAACTTGTATTGGTCCATTGTGTCACAATCTTTTCTCTGCGAAGTTTTTCTACAGACGTGGTGATCTTATCACTGGATATCAAAAGATCTTCCATCTGAATCAGATATTGTGAGAATGAGAAATCATGGGCATCTTAGTGAGGCATATCGTGAGTTGGGAAAAAGGTCCTTATCTGACGGTAGTGGCAAACCACCTATCCTGCAGTATGAAACTTGGCCTTGCTGTAAGTATAAATATTTAACACATTATTGCATAGGGTTGAAAATGTTTTTGCATCCTGATCTTAGATTGTCTTTCTATCTTTTAAGTGACAATGTTTATATTTTGCTTCATGTTTGTTTTTTTCTTGTAAACTTTCAGTATATATGTTTCGAGGTGTTTTTCAATTCTAGCGATCTTTACTTAACACTGAAACTCGTACCTTCGTCCTTTCATCTCTGTGCTTGGGGTTTAGTCATGTATTTTTTACAAACTCCATTATCACAGTCAGTGTTCTAGGAATCTGTTGTACTATAAACACTAGGCAATTTCCTTTTAACATGAAAATCCGCTCAGTTGGATCCTTCACACTTTATTCACCATTGGTTTCCTCAATTTTTGGAAAGACTTGTGACGTAATGGAAGGTCTGATCAGTACCATCTCTGTAAAACTTATTAAGAACCCAATGTATAATTTTCTGAATACTAGTGGAAATGTCTGCAGAAGTTTTCGAATTATGTCATTTCCCATATGATCACTCAATCCGTAATGTCATGATAGCCCTCAGGCAATTCCCAGAGTACCAAGTATAGTGCAAACATTCTTATAGTGTGGCTGTTAGTTAACATGGAGTGCCCATTTTCTTTGGCATCAGCAGTATTTCTAATATCTTCGTTTGGTTTGTTTAGCTTGCTGAAACGTCTGTTTTGGGCTCGGAAGTAACACTGAAAATAGCAATGTTCGCGTCAGACTTGGTGTACAGCAACAAGGGAATGGATTTGGTCATCAAGTTCAGTTCGTTTTGGCACGATTTCAGTTAAGCTTCTGAAGATATCGTTTCTACCTTGCATTGGACAAGATCACCAACCCGTCCTTCAATTTTCCAAAACTACAGTTTGTATTTGCCAGCATTCGTATTTTTGAACCTTTTCCTTCAAAACACTGGATGAATAATTGACAATATATTCTTAAAATTGTCATAGAAGGTGACACCCGTCAACACTGTCCCCGACTCCACGGGCATGAACAAAACATTTTACAACAGAAACCTTGTTATTCACGGACATGTTGACTTCCGTAAAGTCTTGTCGATCAATACTGTTGCTGCTGCTGTGACGTCATAGTTAGTTACAGGTCTTAATGGTAGGTGCCACAGATTCTTCTAATCTGACGACGTTAACCTTCAATGAACAAAAAAGGGTTAACTGTCGGATACTAAATTGTGTGGTTCACACTACCATTAACTAGTAAATAGGCTTGTTTTATGGATGCTGGTCTCGTACAACAAATACCAAATATTTCCATCGTTATAAATTCCTGGGTGCACACACACACGCAAACGCGCGCGTACACACACACACACACACACCACCCACACACACACACACACACACACGCAAGCGCGCACACACATACACAGTTCTAGACAATAATCTTTGGTTTCATGAAAGAAAACAGTGTACTGGCTCCTGGTCTCTCTTTTCTGTCAGAGATTAGACAACAAAGCTTCATTTTTTTTTCCATGGCTTATTTCCACTCGACTTGTAAGTTATGCACTTTCTTCTACTGCACGCCCTTCTCCTGGGGAAAATACAGAAGCACTGACAATTTTCTTCTTTGAATTTCCAGACGAGTTGTGCACTTTATTCTGATTTTAAACATACTTCACAGATCGGAAAACGTAACTTTTCCAACAGTGATTGAGTGTAAGTCATCTTGTGTGTATCGCTCGTAGTATTGCGGGTATTATGCAATGTGTCATACCTACGTTGATTCTGGATAAAATCTAGAACATCTTAGTTAACATAATACTGCATACGAACACCATGCAGCTATGCTGACTTAAAAATACAGCCTGCAAACATTAGGCAAGTGGCGTCTCTATAATTATAGTCAAGTTGGCACTTTATAGCACCATTTCTTTACTTATTTACGATATAATTTGATCACCCTTTCAATGTAGAGGGTGGCGCGCGCGCACTCACACTCACTCACTCCTTTTTTGTGTAGACGCATCGTTGGTTGTGTCTGTATGTCTGATGTGAATCTTTTCATAAATGTACACGTCGCTGCCACTGTAAATAGGTACAGTTTCACAACTCCAAGATTTAGATACAAGTTGTACAAAGACTAAGCGAATTCGTTAAAGAAGACTTGGTACAACCCGACATTTTCAGACGATATTAAAAATCTTACACAACCAACAACCCTGTCGCACACTTTGTGCGATCGTGAAAATGTTGAATTCTGGACGACCCCTGATGATATTAGTTGCATTAGATTTAAAAGTACGTAGTGGAAACAGTCGGCTGGATTCCTTCATTGGTGTGAGAACGCACCACAGAAGACACAAAATCCACATCACTGAAGGCACGAAATTATAAAAAAAAAAATTCTATACTACCTTTATAGGATTACAATAAAAGTATTAGTATGAAAATTCAAATGCTTATAAAACACGTTGTAGGAGTATGAAGATATTGTATGTCGGCCCAATATATGAGCACCTTTTACATAAGAAAACATACACTATTATGAAAAGTATAGAGTTTGTTCGGTTTCTGTTCATGTTTATATACTTGTATTACTTTTATTTGCATATACCTAAATACCACTTTGTTATTTTGTATGGGGATGGATAAATCGCAACATTTTGAACCAAAAAAGCACACAATGTAAAAGAAATGTTTTTAACTAGGATTGTAAAGGATTTAGTGTTACGTAGAAAATTGTAACATATTGTTACCCGAGATACGTAGATACGGATAAAATATTCGCGTCCACTTTACATTTAAATTAGTTTTGAGTTGACTTCGATATTCAACTTGTGTGCAGGTCAGGGTAAGCCTGGAGACCACCATATATGCCGAACTAACTTCAAGGCCGTTCTGTTGGAATTCGCTCTTTGATCTTTGATTAGCTTTTCAAGAACTGTAATAGAGCATAGGAAGGTTAACTGCACTGGACGAGCTGTCAAGCAATAACATATAAAGTGTTCATCAGCAGGTTACTGAAAAGATGAAGTAACGGATCGGTTACACCCATTTAGATAGCGGTAGTAACAGTGAACATAGTTTTCTAAACCAACGTGTGTGTGTGTGTATATACACCTCGTTTTTCTATCACAGACTAGGCCATTGTGTGTGTATGTGTATACGCCTCGTTTTTCATCACAGACTAGGCCATAGTGTGTGTATGTGTATACGCCTCGTTTTTCATCACAGACTAGGCCATAGTGTGTGTGTGTGTATACGCCTCGTTTTTCATCACAAACTAGGCC
>NW_013667185.1:230548-231338 GCF_000517525.1 Limulus polyphemus
AACGTGCGTGTGTGTGTGTGTGTGTGTACACCCCGTTTTTCATCACAGACTAGGTCATACTTTATTTAACGTGTGTGTGTGTGTGTACACCCCGTTTTTCATCACAGACTAGGTCATACTTTATTTAACGTGTGTGTGTGTGTGTACACCCCGTTTTTCATCACAGACTAGGTCATACTTTATTTAACGTGCGGGTGTGTGTGTACACCCAGTTTTTCATCACAGATTAGGTCATACAGACTAGGTCATACTTTATTTATACTTTCGTCGATTACAATACCATGAAGAACTGACCAAAATGTAAATTGAGTTAAATCGTTCTCTTTCCGTGTAAAATAAATAGGGGACGCCAACAACAGTTAGTGGTATTAACTGAGTTGACGCCAACAACAGTTAGTGGTGTTAACCGAGTTTGTGATTTATATATTGTTGCGGATTCTGTAACCAACAAAGTCATGGACTCAATCAAATTGCTATAGAAAAACGCTTTTTAAAAGAAGCTTAGAAGGGGGGGGGGGATTCTCTATCCGAAATTCTTAAGTTTAAAACATAAAACAATAATAAAAAAAACTTTAAAAAAATATTTTTCTTTAGTGAAACTCTCATGAGTGTTGCAACAGAAATACAAGACACTTTCATTGATAACTGCATACTACAAAGATATACTTCAATAAAATCTACTCTGTGACGTAATGAGTTTGAAAAAGCTCTTTAAAGTGTGAAGTATTTAAATAAGACAATGTTAGTAATATAGATAATACATTACAGACAAGACTGTCAAACTTTGTAA
>NW_013667185.1:231463-243190 GCF_000517525.1 Limulus polyphemus
GTTGGTAAAAACTTCTGTATCTAGCTACGTATCGTAACAAACCGTTGGTAAAAACTTCTGTATCTAGCTACGTATCGTAACAAACCGTTGGTAAAAAACTTTTGTATCTAGCTACGTTTCATAACAAACCGTTGGTAAAACTTCTGTATCTAGCTACGTTTCGTAACAAACCGTTGGTAAAACATCTGTATCTAGCTACGTGTCGTAACAAACCGTTGGTAAAACATCTGTATCTAGCTACGTGTCGTAACAAACCGTTGGTACAACATCTGTATCTAGCTACGTGTCGTAACAAACCGTTGGTACAACATCTGTATCTAGCTACGTATCGTAACAAACCGTTGGTAAAAACTTCTGTATCTAGCTACGTATCGTAACAAACCGTTGGTAAAACTTCTGTATCTAGCTACGTATCGTATCGACTACTATGATGACATACGCACCCCTAGTAGATACGAGAACTACATTTTATTTCTTGCTGCTAATGTATAAGTATCCTGGTTAATTATGTCATTCGTACAGAATTGTCTTACCAAATACATTTAACAAAGTCCATTATATTTCTAAGTTGCTATAAAGGGAAGTGTCGATGGATAACTTAAAATATCACGAAAATAGTGCTCTTCCAAGATTGGATTCAAACAATAAATATTTCTTGAATACACGTATTGTATTTGTGTGTGTGTGTATTTACAGGAAATAGTGTTTACTCCAATATTCACATTGCTATGTGACAGTTGACATTTAACATAAAGTAGGAAGTATTAAGTTACATTTTAAGATGTAAGAATATTACGTAAATCGTTGGAGCGGTTTCTTTCAGAAATTCAGTATTTTGTTGTGTCTGTTGCACTGTACATACTAACATGAACAGCATGACAGGAGACTAGTGACTATTTTGTTGGGTCTGTTGCACTGTACATACTAACATGAACAGCATGACAGGAGACTGGTGACTATTTTGTTGGGTCTGTTGCACTGTACATACTAACATGAACAGCATGACAGGAGACTGGTGACTATTTTGTTGGGTCTGTTGCACTGTACATACTAACATGAACAGCATGACAGGAGACTGATTACACGTGAAATTGACGTAATGTCGCAACTGTTAGTTTGAGATTGGACAAAAATTTTACCTGTTTGTCACAACTTGTCGAATATTATGCTATTAAATTATCAATTTCCATTATGTATATTCGGGAGGGTTTTGAGTGAGGATCGCGTGCGGAGTAGGTTCTGTTTTTATCAATTTATAATTTACATGAGCATATTTGGCAATGAACATCTAGTGTGTTTGTGCTGATGAAAGATCAGTTACGATTTAGCACCATGTGGGTAATATATGTAGGTTGAGTTCGCTCTTTTGATGATGTATTAGCAGTTTATAAACTAAAAATCTTTATCAATAAGACTAGTAAATCGTTTTGCAAAAACATTTTATATCAAAAGAAATTCTAATTTAATTTTGTCGCATCTTTACTATGAGACATTTGAGTTAACTGAGCTTCAGATATATCATGCTGCGTTGTAGTCAGTAGAGTGCATAGTTCTCATGATTCATGGCATGCACACATTTTACTGCTATCACAACAGTATACAAATTGCAATGTTAGGCATCCCTTATGTGATGTCATTTGTGTCTACTGACTGACTGACGGACAGATCTGGTATATATTAAAATAGTGGCATACAACAAAGCATAGTTACGTAGGCATTTTAACACCCTTTCTTTTTTCCCCCAGAACCTCGCATTGGGCTCATAAATAGTATTGTGATTTAAATTATTATTAGTAAGGCAACCATGTTAGGACTTTTTACCCGAGCCATGGGGGTGGGTGGGGGAGGTTAGGAGGATGAGCAGTTTCTTAGGGTTTATGGGACGTACCTAAAAGCAGAAGCAGTACCTGGATGCAACGTTCAATGAGAAACTTTGTGATATTAAATTACTCTAAATAGAATTTTGAATCTTGAAATTTACTTGCAAATCTGTTAAACTGACCAAAGGAAATTTTTAAAAGAAAGAAATGGGCAAAAACGCTTTGGTCAAACGACTGTCGTTTGGTCTAAATTTTGACCACCCATTTCTCTTTTTAACCATTTAAATTATTTTAAGTAAGTGCTCATTAAATAAGCTTTCACTTGTGATTTTTATTATTCTTTGCACAAAGTATATTATGAAGTATCTCGGAACGATATCATAAACTTGATTGTGTATGTATATAAGCACTGACAATAATGAAGAGTTGTATTTGTCTGCATTAGGAAGCACTGCCTTTATCAGAGCCCTTATTATTCCACGTTTTATACTTACATTAGCTTGACATAAAGTACAATAATAAGTGAGAAATCCAGCTGAATTTTTCTTCATTGGAGTTTGCAAAAAGAGAACCATCGTTACATTTTTATAGGAAGTTATAAACGTGTTATCCACATAAAAGTAAGACCAAATTCCACCAGAGCAGCGTTTCTCAAACTGGGGGTGCGCGAGCCATGTACCTAACTTCATGAAAATATTTGAATATGATTTATAAAACAATTTTCGTACAATTATATTTACATGAATTAAAACATTATATTTTGGAATACAGCATTTCATATACAAGGAATATTTTTCTTTTTTTTTGTTTTGAAAAACAAACATAGATAGGTTTTGGGGGTCCGCGAGAAAATGCTAGGTTAAAATAAGGTCCTCGGGTTACTAAAGTTTGAGAACCGCAACACTAGAGAATTCGATTTTGTAACAAGAACTCTCAAAATAAAAAAATTAAATACTTCTATTGCAGCGATTGGTTTGTGGTTATTTCTGACACACACACACACACACACACACACACACACACACACACACACACACACCACAAATGTAATCGTGAAATGGTGATGCCATAAATTTTATTAAGTTGGCGACCACTTCTGAAGCTTGGATATCCCACCGTTCTATATATTCATTTTGGATGGAAGAGATACGAGTTTTTACCTACAAGCTATCTTTTTTTTTAAGCAGTAAGTTACCAAATCAGGTATCACTTTAAAATGTTAAGTAATTCTCCCCCAAGCTTCTAATCATTCAGTTTGTTAAAGACAGAACAAGAGATAAAACTTCGAGATCGTCCATGAGTTCACTGTTACTGGGAAATGTTAAAAAATCATACAGCAAGGAACACTTAAAGCACTTCGTTAAAATTATGTTTAAGATTTTGCTGTTTTAATGTACGGCTCACATTTCCTGTTTCTCCGGGCATCATTAAAGTTGTTCTAATTTATTGCATAGGAATGGAGCTATGTAGAATACTCCAAGTATTTTAAACTATAGCGACTGGCTACACATGTAACACATGACTGGTTTTCGATACATATTACATTTTTTTTCGTCCTTTACCATTTTCCATTGCTCTGTATATGTTGAGTTGGGCATTTTCAGAAAATACTGGTTTCCGATTTCTTGATTGAAATTGATTGTTCTAAGTACTGTGAATTAAAGCATTAAAACTGTGTTCGTTTATTTCCTGGTTCAAAGAGTTTGATTTTAGATAATCAATATGAGAGGCACCATTCAAATATTGAATAGACTATTGTGTATAAATGACATTTCGAGTGAGATGTTTGTTATTGAAAATGGTTAATATATAATAGTGAATATGTTTTAGCTAAAATATTTAATTACATATTGGTAGTTGATTAGGAGGATTACTCTTTCTTCCAGATATACGATAAGTTATGGTACATTAATGAACTAATCTAAGTACGGGATACCCATTGTAGGTGTTAAAAGACCTTTCATGGGTAATGAGGTCACCAAGAGCGATGTTTACCAGGGCTTATGTAATGTACGAATTCTTTCTAAAACGAACTGTGTAAGATTATTGAGTTGTGGTTCAGCCCTCACGTAAGTTAGTCTGTGTTGTTTGCCGTAATAAAACTCGTATGTTGCCTTTCTTTTCTGTTGTACATCTCTCTAAGGAAAGTAGTCTTAATAAAACCATTTTATAGTATTCACTGTGTGGGACGTTAATTGTGCTTTCACGTGATGCTAACTCGTTAAAACGTGTACCTTGTTTTTAAAAGCAGACAAAGTTGCAACATATACATTGTCTGCGTTCATAGGCTTGTTAAAATGAACTTAGTTTTATGATTACCATGCCTTTAGCTTCTGGTTTTATTAATTAACAAAGAGTATTAAAACAAATGCCGTTTCAACTGACGTTTCTATGAATGATAGTTGTATGAACGTGGTATTAGTGTGAATGAGTGTGTACTAAGCTTAAGTATTGTTACCGTATTTATGTACGGTTTACAGTACTTTTTGTTAATGTCCTTGATACGACATCCAAACGACATATACAAATGGAATTTTCAACCTGAACGGTATCTTGTGCACACGTGCTAAACGAACAGGTCAGAGGTTGCTAGAGTTTAGGTATGACTGATTATTCCCTGATTTTCATGTAATTACCAAACGGGGGATGGGGTCCTAGCCACTAGCACCCTCTTCAGTGGCTTCTTTTACCATGACAAAAAGTGAAAATGTGGATGGTGTTCAGAGCGACATCAAATCTCGAACCTTGGACCATTAGATCCACAGCTCGACACGCAAACCCTTAAGATTTGCCTGGTTGTTATAGAAGAAAAACAAAATTTTTTTTTTTTAATGCGCAGTATATAAGTAGGAGACGTTCACATGTGTCTAATTTAGCTATTAATCAATGAATCAACGTATACCATTAGCGAATGAATGAAGATCTTGTTAGTGACTAGCTATACTCTTAAACTTCAAAAAATAGTAAGTTGAATGATGGATAGATTTAACCTATTTCAAACCCAACTTTATCGTGATTAATTATTGCTTATTATTCGTGCAGAGTTGTCTTGCCAAATAGATAAAACAATCTCCAGAATGTTTCTAAGTTGCTATGAAGGCAAGTGCCAATCGATAGCTTAAAATCTGACGAAAATAGTGAGAAAATCGTCTGCATGGTGTTAATATATTTATACTATGTGTAATTGTATATGTATTGTATTTAACAAACCTTCATGCCAAATTTGTTGAAGGTTTATCAACAGGGGGCGAAGTAGTGATAATAAAAACAACAAAAAACGGCCCATAAAAACCGCAAAATGCTAAGCTGAATATTTATATGTACCCCCGCATGGAC
Organism: Limulus polyphemus; assembly: GCF_000517525.1. Lineage (NCBI taxonomy): Eukaryota > Metazoa > Arthropoda > Merostomata > Xiphosura > Limulidae > Limulus > Limulus polyphemus. The sequence goes on from NW_013667185.1 coordinate 236,620, forward strand.
CAAATGAACCTCCATAGCCATTTTGGTGAAGATCTATCCACACTCTACGAAGTAGTTACATGGATGTACAACACAGTACTATTATGTTTATATAGATATGTCATGTTGCTTAGCAACATGACGTAAATGCCATTGTTAGAACATAGTATTACCAAAACGTACTGCCTTTTCTATATTATTAGAAGTAGTTAATGTAACTAATTATTACCAATGATTATCCTATGAATACGCCATGAATTCATCTCATGAATTATCTTAATTTTGACTGCCTCGACTGCACTTTTCTCCTTCTATATTGGTCAACCTTGATTTCGCAAAATCTATTTATTTCAGTTCGCTATGAATGTGAGGTTAGGGTATACTATGGGGTGGGGTGGTAGTACTCGTCCCGTCATTTTTAACGGGCTATACGCTAGTTTAATATAACAGTTCGTGCATACTTTTCCCATATTAATTTACTTAAGGTATGAGTTTTTAAAAAGCAATTATTACACCTACTCTTCGATAGTGGGAATTTGTAATTGCTGTACTCTCTATAACTACTAAATTTTCTTTCACAAAGTTCAGTAGGACTGTAGCAGTTATCAAAAGCCTGCAAGTAACCAACAGTAATTAATATGGCGCGTATAATAATACCGTTTCCATCTCTTGGTTAAAACAAGTGGAGATCAGAAAGTACTCAACACTAACTAATCTTAATAAACAAACAACTCTACAGCATTGTCCTTCCAATTGCTGTATTATCTAATACTGCGATTTTTATAGAACAAAAACCTGATTGATGGTCTGTCAAGTTTTTACGTATAGATAGGCCGGATTATTTACAGTAAGTGTCTTCGTTCTTACGTCAACAGTTCACACAGGTTTGTTCACTTACTTGAGAACGCAAATGACAAGACGAATTATTCTTCTCTACTCTGTTGTTACAATACGATCTGTGATAATTTCACTTTTGAAAAAGCGCCACAATATGTTGTCTACGGCTAAACCCACAGTCTAGATCTATTTGACTATATCTAAATTTTTCTAACTTGTTAATTACTAATATATAATACACACACACACACACACACACACACACACACACACACACTCACACACTCACTCACTCACTCACTCACTCACTCACTCCTAGACATTATGATGCAACAATACTCATTTATCGTAACGACAAAAACTCGGAAGGTTCCAGTGACATGACATCCAATCACAACGATTGAACTACACAAAGTATGATTCGTATATACTTAGGTAAACAAACCTGCGATAAACTATCGCTTCTATAACTAAATTTAACACTGGCGCTATGCTTAAACCATCTAAATCGTAATATACACATTAACTTAAACAGTCGTGTATATCTAACAGGCTGATCCCAAGTTGACTAATTTTATTAATTATTCATTTCTAATAGCAACTAAATATTTTTTTAATTGGATATTCTTCGGTTTTTTAAACAATTTTGTTTTAAAGCTGGAAAAACACTTGTAAAACGTTAACTGTAATTTTTCTCCTTCAGATACTACATTTAGGTTTGAATTATATTAGTCGAGTGCTGATTGTCTAGTTCAGTTTCACTTAACTTTATTTTGTAAATCTCGTAAAAAAGAACGTTTTAAGGGGAAAAAATTCTCCAAGACACTCCTTTTATCTCTACTGTGAGATGATCTTTAGAAGCTCTTATGGGAAGATAAAATGAGTTATTTGTGGTCGGGAACTTACTGGTTAATTTTAACACTGTTCACCGTAGTAAGAATTATTTGCTGTTTTCAGTTGGTAACTTAAACATTCATTTTTAGTGTTTTATAAAACTTGCATGACCACCAATATTTAAAAAAAAAAAATGCCGTGGGATTCAGCCCTGTTGGAAAAACTGAGTAAAAACTTGAGAATAATTCTCTAACTTCTGAAAATAAATGTATTTGTAAAGGAAAATTTTTCTCATAAATATAGAAAATGCATTAATGTAGTTTTCTTTCAGTTAAGAATAGCTTTGTGATGGTGTGTATACTTCTAAGGAACTTGAATTTTACTTACCATAGCTGTCACCTACAGATGGAGTTAGTTACATGGAAGTGCTGGCCCTCACCCTATGCCTCAGTTACCCAGCAAGTATATGTTAACAGTTTGGCTACAGACATTCTTCTGAGAGAGAGAGAGAGAGAGAGATACTGGATATCATCCAGATTAATATATGTAGCTGAAGTAAAAATCTACAACTATACTAATGATATCGTGGAAATATTCCTGAAATGGCGTTTTCTGCCTTTGGAATGAACAGAACTAGCTTAAAGGAACAAAACAGAACTAGCTCATCGACTTTTGATTACCATCACTTTAGAGAGAGTTGCTCATTTTTTGTGGTGTTTAGTTATTTTAATCAAAACAAAACCGGATACATTACTCCTGCTTCTTGCATGTGCTTTGCATGAAATTTCTAATTTCCAAAACAAAATTCCCTACATTTTGGTGTCCTGGTTTCTGCTGTGCTCAAGTGTCGATTGCAGCGTATTCTGACTTTATTATCATTGTGTTTAATAAAGAATTGATTAATTTTCTTCTCGTTGCAATACAACCTAAATAAAAAATTTGCCGATACCAAACGTTTTTGTAAAGTCATCGTATAGCTGACTCTTGCGAGTACACGCAAGCAAACCAAAAGATACGGCTGAAGCAAGCCTATTTAGTTGAGAGAATGTCTGCATATCTTCGAGAGAGAGCACCAGCCTTTTTCAGTTAAAAACTTTCTCTAATCTTAGTGAATTATTAGTAATAAAGCTGTAATAGATTTTGTTCTAACACTTAAAACTGATTACCACTTAGTATTATCATTTCCATTCATAATTTACCTTGTTAAGTTTAAACAATTAAGTTTTTCATATGTTCTTAAAGGTTGTATTACATGTTCTGTGAGGTGTTGTACAGGGCATAATGGATTTCTTGTTTTCGAAATATTCACTATAGTAACATGATTAAACTGAATACTATGTGAAAATTTGTAATTTGTTAATGTAATAAACATAAATATTCAACTTTCAAGCATAACATGGTATAATTCCCCTGGTCCCCTTGCTTCAATTCGCTGCCATGATAACATGGTTTTGTAGCATCCCCTTGCTCCAACTCATTGCCACGATAACATGGTACCATAAGTCTCCTGGTTCCAACTCGCTGCCATGATAACATGGTTTCGTAGCGACCCCTTGCTCCAACTCGCTGCCACGATAACATGGTTTCGTAGCGACCCCTTGCTCCAACTCGCTGCCACGATAACATGGTTTCGTAGCGACCCCTTGCTCCAACTCGCTGCCACGATAACATGGTTTGTAGCGACCCCTTGCTCCAACTCGCTGCCACGATAACATGGTACTATAGAGTTTCCTGGTTCCAACTCACTAGCCATCTTTGTCAGCAACCCGAATTAGCATCAGTGATTTGTGAAATTTATTTTACTTGGCCTGAACAGTTTAGTCACTGTCTCTATCCTAGTAAGTAAATAAAATAACTAATTCCATTGAAATGACTTATTACCACACACATGGATGTACTTTTGCATCCATAAATATTTCAGTTTGAAGGTGTACGCAAGTTCCTTCAATGATGTATCTGTTCAACTGTCGCATATTCCAAACTGCTGGAGAATGAAACGGATATGAATGCTATTGTATATGAAGAAATATTGGTCAAGTCATTTGATGCAAATCTTATGGATTTCTGTTGAAACGGACACTAGGAAACCTTCGTTCCCGTACACTAGGTAAAATATGGATTTCATGCAGGAAGCAGTGGTGTTCTTTTAGCAGTACAGCCTTAGAACAAAGAATTTTGAAATGGAAACAATGCTCGAGGGCTATTGTCTAGATGCACGATTGTCAGATAGAACATGACTGGCCGTGGTAAGGATCCAAACTTGGTTTTGATATAACATGCTTATCCTAGGTGGTGAAAAATTTGTATTGGGGGGGGGGGGTATATCTATGGCTACTGTGACCATTTAATTCAAAGATGAAATAGCAACATTCCATGATAGATATGCACAATCATTTAACTTTATACATTCTTCATAAGTTGTGTTAAACTATTAACAATGAGTCATAAACTTTATACATTCTTCATAAGTTGTGTTAAACTATTAACAATGAGTCATAAACTTTATACATTCTTCATAAGTTGTCTTAAACTATTAACAATGAGTCATAATATTTTAGCTTGATTATAGGTAAAAAGTCATCATTGAAATCTTAACATTGTGTTTGGATGGTTCTTATCGTTTGACGTACATGTTATTCCCTCCCCCCATCATATGTCGGACTTTCTTTTTCAAGATCATGACTGATGGGAAAATGTTAAGATTTTGGCAACATTAATTTTCAAAACAATAGAGCTATGTGGCTCTGGAACCAATATAATCTAGTTTATTAAAATATTTTTTGTTTTTTTCCTTCCTTTACTTTTACTATGGGATTAACTTAAGTAGCATCATGTGAGAAATCGAACCAGTTTTCCATTGTTAGTGTACCAGTGAGTCATCTGCAGCACAATTAAGACTCGCTGATAATATTCTACGGCGTCTTTCCGACTCTTAGGCGCATATGTGATTCCTTCTAGACTCATTGTCGTCGTCATGGGAAGTCGAACACAAGTGATCTGGCCTCTGCAGTTTGTGTTTATACCAAAAGAGAGAAACGGTATCACCAATTCATACTCACTCGAAGACAGCGTTTTCTGTAAAGATTTTACAATAGATGTGTATAAATTAGCAAAGTGGTAATCAAGCTTAAGCATTCAGACCATGAACAGCTATAGTTAATTAAACCGGGCATCGATTGTGTAAACAACTAAACAAAATTGTGCGACTTAACTAAATAATGATCGGCCTGTTCTGTTTTAGTTTTGGTTTTAATAATAACGAATTCATGTGCTGGTGAACTCTTCTTAATCTTAAATTTTGTTTGCCCTGACAATTCTGATTCTAAAATATTAAAATAGCACCACAACAGTCGAAATCTGCTCTTGGAGCTGTAATCTGGGAATGTTGCTTAGAAACGATGGGGTCTAACAAAGATAAAATATAAATATTTGGGTTGCTAGTTTCCGTTGTAATGAAAAAGTTAGTAAAATTTCTGAAACTTTCTTATTGTTATTATTATTATACATACATGCAAGTTTATGTTTAACTTACAATAGAGATTTATCTACCTTCAACAACCCCCGGTGTCTCATCATTTAGTCTAAAGGCTTGCAATGCTAAAAATCGGGTTTCGATACCGGCTGTGACCACAGCTCATATAACCCATTGTGTAACTTTGTTTAATAAAAACTTCAGCAGGTTATAGTTTAGCTTCATTATACAAACTAACCATTTATGTTGTAATTATTTTTTTTGTTTTTGTTTCCAAAAAAATGTTTTTGGTGAAGGTTAGAATCGAACTGTTTAATGCTTTTAAGTTATTTCAGTGTATATTCTAAAATAATGAAACGTTAAGGACCTACTCAATACCCCAAACTTGTTCTGTCTCAAAAATAAAGTGCACGAATGTTTTTAAGGCATTTTTATTTCATTCCGTTCTGTGTTTCGATGTGTGTCTATATATTATTAAAAAATATATATTTTGAAAGGAATAGAAACATGCCAGATAATGGGCTAGTCATGTTTTTGGAATATAGGGACTTTAGCATCAGAGAGTTTTACATACACATAAGCACACTTACGAATGATAAAGTACCTTTAGTTTCCAATTCATTTTCATGAGTAGATGTGATTTTATTTTTACTTTTCAAGGGACTTTCCAAAAAAAATTGTAAAAAACATAAGCGATACATTATATCTAAATCTATTTGCCTTCTCTTCTTGTCAGTTATTTTGGAGGATAATCAACGAGGTGAAAATTTGCTGTAGTTCTTACGCTACAACAAACCACTTTTTGAGCACAGTTAGCATAGAAATTTAATCTCGATAATGACATGTTGGTTGAACGAGAATTAGAAGGTGTAGTCAATGTAATTAAGGCAGTCCAGTTGAAAAAACTTCCTAGTATGTTCTTCCTTATATAGTTAACACATTTTCGTAACTGTGTTGACAGAAGTGATTTAGTAGTGACAAAGTATTCAACTGATTAACGTCTCCCATTTTAACAAGAAATCAAAAACTGATTACTTTTTCTATTCTCAAGAAATAATATAACGGGAGTGTAACTGTTATTTACTGATAGCACACCGTCTTTCTTTATTGGAGAGGTCAGTTAAGTTTATCTACCATTAACTCAATCACGTGTATAAGAAATAAGTTGTAACATTCGATGACGAGGAACCCATTTTGAGACTAATAATGGCTGGAGACGGCTTGAATGGGTAATGAAGAAAAACTTTAATATAAGTTTAACATAACAGCAAATGTACAACGTTTCGACAAGGTTTTGTCATCATCAGGTACCCGCCATTATAAGTAGCCAGCCAGCCATTATAAGTAGTAACATATAATGACAAATAATTTTGAGATGACGTGGTAAACACAGTAATGTACAATTTTTAAGTGTTGCTATCTTTTAAAGGGTGTGTATGGGGGGGGGGG
>NW_013667185.1:244051-270752 GCF_000517525.1 Limulus polyphemus
GGGGGGGGGGGGGGGGGGGGGGGGGTTGCAGTTTAGAAAGTTTTTGGTTTTCTCCCATCTTTTGGCAAAAGGAACCAGAGCATGAAATATGAACAAGTCTTTATAAAAAGCATTATTAGAAGTTTTCAGTGTTCAACTCAATTTTATAATCCCAGATTTTATACTGTATATTCTTCGGTAGTGAAAATATAATTGTTTGTTTAAAGAAAAGGAATTAGTTGTTGTGGACTGGCACATTTCATAAAACATACCCATTGATTTTTTTAGGTTGTTTTGCCCAGAATCCTAATGATAGGCCGAAACTTTCTATTCAACCTGCGGGAAGTAGCCAAACACGACCAGCCGGAGAGGCCTTTGTTCTCACGTGTACGGGTGAAAGTTATGATAACACCTTATTCTCAGATATGAGATGGGAAGCTCCAAATGGAGAAGTGCTTGGTAAAGGGTGAGAAATTTTTTTTCATTAGTTTCTAAATACTACAAATGAGTACTTGGGGGCACATAATGTTTAAAGACAGTTATTTACAGCAACAAAATAGTATTTCGTTGCTGAAAGACAACAGATTCATCCTTGGTAAATGAAAGATATTTTAGTATTTGCAATATTTAAGCTAGGGTGCCCTTTTAAACTTTGATCAAAAGTTTATCATTTTGTATTTGTAATGCAATACATCTTTAGCTGTTTACAACACATTTTGCATAGATAGAAGTACTAGCTAGACTGGTTTATGAAATTAGATTGTTCAGTTTACGCACATCTCAAATATTGTAGTTAATGATGTTTTTGTTTACACACACTTTGAGATGTTAGGCTTACTTTCTTTTTTTGCCAAAAATGTTGGCAACTAAACTGCTTTATTTTGTGTGGATTACAAAAATTGGTTTTTAGAGTATGATGATCATTTTTGATCTTATGACCTGATGTCTTGGAGATACAAAGTTTAATCTGAGCTGAACATCAGAAGTTTATTAAATTACAGCAGATATATTTTTAAGGATTTGAAATATGTTTGAATATGGAGTTTGGTTCTGTTGTTGTAGAGCAAGATATTGAATAACTCTTTCAATTAAAAAAAAGTTTTGTGAAAAGTATTTTGTATGAAAAACATTTTAAGATTGCTGAAGTTTAAGTTTTTTTTTTTTTTTATCACAGTTAATTAACTTGTATGAACTGAAGCTTATAAACAATACTGTAAGAACATGTAATGAACTAATATCATTAGTCTGACTTTGGGATCCTTTCTTTCTTGTTCACTGTGTTGTGATATAAGTACAATAAAAAGTTTGTAATGTAGGGAGGTTCAAAGTAATTTGTGGCAGATGGTGTTTGCTAGTTTTTGTTCATTTAATTTGACAACTTGAATGAATGAGCAAGAAATTATTGATATAACTACTGCTTTGAAGATATTGACACTAGCAAGTACTATAATTGTGGCTAGATACACTTTAACAAGTTTGATTAATTTCTTTTTGGAACTCTAAATGTAATTTACCCATTTCACACAATTATCGTAATGTTCCATATTTTTTTGCTGACTATGAATTAAGGTTCTAATGAGGAATATGTGTATCAAATATTTAATAAACTGTCTTACATTAGTGATAAAGTAGTTAATATTATGAGTGTATATCCTTGAAGACAGTCTTTCTTTTTGGCAAGTCTCTAAGCTGCTTATTTTCACTACATTAATGCCATGCTAAAGTTAAGTTGGGTCTGAGCATCATGTATATGCATGATTTTGTGAGATATGAATGGTGTTTTTTTTTCTTCTTCAATTAATAGCAGTAATGTTGTTTAAAATATACACTGACCTATGTGTCACTTAAAGTTAAGTTACATGAACAATTCAAATGAACATGCATTGTTTTGGTGAGTGGCAGTAAACAATTTTCTACCAACTTTGTAATTCACTAGCATTCACCAAATTGTTTTCAGCCTGGGAACTATTTTTTGTGTGTGATTACCACTGTTTTATCAGTTACACTTATCTAGTAATTTGTTTTTAAATAGTTTAAACAAAAACATTGTTCTATTGGTAAAATAAAATGCGGACAAATATCATAAATGAATTTTTAAAACGTATTTAGTGTTGTTTTAACTTCAAGAAATAATCATTTGTAGCATTTTCGTATTACAAGTGCTGAATTTTAATTTTTAGATACTGAGTGATATACATATGTATATTAAATTCCTTCCATTAACCTACACTTCTTCAGTGTTGTGTGTGAATATACCATGCATTTCTATCTTCTTGTAACATCACCTTATTTATTCTGAACTTAACATCTTTATGTATATATGTAGTTTTCATGTAATAAGTGTTAAAGAAAGCCATTAAATTGATTTCATTCATAAGCTATCTTTGTTCCCTTTGTAAATGGATACCTGTTACCACCTGGATAGAGTATTGCCTATTATGACACATTTTGCAAGAACATTGACAGCAGTGTTTTTCAATGGTTGTTCATGTTGTTATGATATCAAGAAATTACAACTCAGCCTATATTGTATTAAGAATGACCAGTCATGTGGGTAGTACAAGTCACCCTAGGTAAATGCAAGGTTTCTTAGGAACTAAGGGACATTCTATTTTGTCAGTCTTGTGTGAAACATCATTTAGTTAGTATAATCTGGAATTTGGTATTTAGTAGTCATTCCTATGATCCAATATAGGTAATTGTGCCATACAAGTAATAGTAAGTACATACAGCATTTATATTTAGTGTTTAATAAAGATTTTTCATTTTGTATTTCACTTTGTGTCTGTTCTTATTACCTTACTTTACATTGACTCATTTAGAAGACTTAGTAACACTCCATAATCAATATCTTAAGTGAAGCTTTATCTAGTAGACCTATCTAATATAGCTCTCAAAATTAATTAATTTTACCTGGATATACCACACTAGTATATTAATCTTGTGTTTCTCTTTTTTTGATACAGTGGAAGTTACCAGGAAGTTGAAGTTCATAAGATAAAGAACAGCATACTGTCACTTGTGGTTGTGAATCCTAAAACAGAATACGCGGGCCAGTATACTTGTAGAGCTACTTATAATGACACCAAAATTTTAGAAAGTGGAGTTGAAATAAATTTCTTTCGTGAGTATATAATAATTTAATTTTTGCACTACCATAAAAAATCATCTAATTTCACAAAAATAATCTCTTAATAGAAATTAGTGTTCTGATTATTCTAGCTATCCAAATAACATAAATATATTATGATTTTTCATCTTTTCTTTTGTTTAATTTTGATTTAGAATTGTTCAGTGTGATCAAGTAGTGTGGCAACTTATTGAAATAAATGTTTCAGATTACTACTGTTTTCATTTATCCCAACTATTTGTCTTTTGTGAGAATAATCAGTTAACATAATTGATGAGTTAGACAATGAATTGATTATCAAATTTCAGTAATTGCCCAGTTCTTATGTTATCCATATTCAGAGCAGGAATTGTTTGTATCAGGACTTTCATTAGGGTTTCAAATGAGGGGTAACATTGACACTCAGATCTGCTTCAGTTGTAGGGTCAAATAAGCAGTTTTGAAAATCAGTATCTGAAATTTAAAAATATGCTAAAGTATGTATGTGTTTTTTTTCTATGTACAACTGACCCATAATTGTTATGAAGAAAATAAATTACATGGCCCTTCTTAATGATTAACAAGCTAGTAGTGTAGATGTCTGCTTGCTGACAAATAGCATCATAAGCTAACTTCTTGTTCAGTTAGAATCTGCATGAACCACTATTATATTTTGTTCTCGATCAATTTATACATTGAAATTGTAAACAATTGGCTTTAAAAGTTCTTAATAAATATTGAAAGTACTTTTAAAATAATGTTGGAGTTAAGAGTTTTGCCACTGATATCACCTGTAGTACATTAATGGAAGTTTTGATTTGTGTGTGTTTGAGAGAAAGACAGAACCTTGACTTTGATTCATATCACTACAATACCTTACATTTGATATAGCTGTCAATTTCTTTATAATAATTATAAAATCTGTAACTTTAATATAATTTCCGTAGATTATGTATTTATTAGATTTATATGATCTGACAGATGATATTACATGGAATGATTGCCTTAACAAACAATCTCTGATTGTCAACCAACCAGGAGAGTTGAAGTGTGTTGTTTCAGCTAATCCTTCTCCTCAAGTTTCTTGGACAAAGATTGAGGGAATAGACACTACTTATTTGGATGAATCACGTTTCAAAGTTGATAAAAGTGGAGTTTTAATATCTAAGGTACTTGAAGATGATGATGGAAAGTACCGTATCCAAGCAATTGTCACAGAAACTGGAAGATTCGAGCATAAAGATATCATCTTGGAGGTTCTTAGTGAGTATATATTTAGAAATGAATGTGATACATTATTTCCTTTTGCATTTTTTAATTTTTACATAAACATTTTGGTGTTGAAGGTAATAGCAGATCTGAGGAGTTACTAACCAGTTACACAGAATTGTGAGAACTTAATCATTTTAGCTCTTTTAGTTCTTACATGTGTTATGTGAATACGAGGTAGACTGCGGAGGAAGTTTATAGGTACTGGAGTGGTATTTGGGACAAATATTGAAGCAATATGGGGAAAAAATTAAAGACTTAAATAAATGTTGATGCAAGGGAAAAGTTTTATGCCATGGATTTTAGAAGACGAGATAAATACAATTATTTAATTATACTTACAGGAAAATTTAGGTGGGGGAAGGCTAATGTTATTTTTTATATTTATAAGAAGTGAATTACAAGCCAACACTTCATGGTAACACTGGAATAAGTTAGTGTGTGGCTAAGTGTTAAATATACACAACTGTTTCATTTAAATTTAATGAGTTATGGATTAGATAGTTCTAAAGCATGAGTGTTAAATTTAGTATTTTTAGAAGTGATACTTTATTGCAGGTTTGTTTGTTACTGTATACAAATCATACGTTGTGTAGTTCACTAGTCAGTGATTTTTATATTGTTACATCATGTTACTAGAATCTTATGTTTTTCTCGTTCTGTCATTGAGTATTGTTACATCATAATGTCTCATAGGGTGTAGAACGTTCTAGGCCCCAGTTGGGAAACACACATACACACACGTGACTGAGTTAGTGCAAGTAAGCTAGTGAAGGTAGTTTGTGTGTGAATTTAGCTGTAATGTGTGATCTCTAAAGTAAGTTTCACAGCTTGTATTGTTATAACAGAGATAGAGGAGAGTAACTTGTCAATCATGTTCTAATGTAATTGAACAAACCTGTGTGGACTTTTGATATAAAAGAATTATTTAAAGCTCTGGATACAATTGTGATAAGTAAATTTATCACTTGTGTTGTGAAATAGAGTAATTTGTCTTGTCAATAGGGTTCTAAAGTAACTGAACCAGCGTGTGTGGTCTCTTGGTGAAAAGACACTATTTAAAGCTCTGGATACAACACTGTGTAACAAACATTTTAAATTTTCTTAACTGATGTAAATTTTTAGATAATTATAAATATCTCAAAACTGTTGTTTTCTGTATTTATGGTATATTCAGGTGAAGCTGATTTGTTCAGTATTATGTAGTTTTACTATATATTATAGGAAAATAAACAGAATACATCCCAAAGTGATACTGAATTTATTTCAAACTGAGTGTAAGCAAGTAAATACTGTAGATGATATGTAACACAAAATGAAAACAATCTATTAATCAAAGACGCAATACTGTGTCTGTGTGTGCTTGATTATAGTTACTGATATCGAAAGAGAAAAGTTGGGTAACCTAAAAATTCATAAGTCCCCTGGACCAGAAAACTTTTATCCTAGAGTTTTAAATGAGCTTAAAGATTTTATTTGTGAACTACTTGCTAATATTTTTTATAGTTCATTGAGTAATGGAAGAGTATTAGAAGATTTAAAGTTGGCTAATGTTAGTCCAATATTTGAAGGAGGTAAAAAACATTGTCCAGGCAGTTATAGGCCCGTTAGTGTTACATCAATAGTTGGAAAGGTTTTGGAGAGTGTGATTAAAGATGCAGTCATTTAAAGCAGTTTGATATAGTGTCAAAGAACCAACATGGTTTCACTAAGTGAAAATCTTGTTTAACAAATCTGACATTCTTTGAGGATGATGCACGTGGGTTTTCACAATTTAAATTATTATTATTAAAATTTAAATGGGAATACATTAAATACTGTGGTTGAAGAAAAAGATCTGTGTTGTGAAAAAAAAAAACACTTAAGTCATCTAAACAGTGTATTGTTGCTAGCAACAGGGCAAATAGGATTTTTGGTATCATCTATAGAAATATTGAATATAAGAGAAGACATATTGTTTCACTGTATAGATCACTTGTAAGGCTTCATTTAGAGTACTTTGTATAGTTTTGGGCTCCCTTCCTCAAGAAGGACATTGAATTGTTGGAGAAGGGATATTGTTTCACTGTATAGATCACTTGTAAGGCTTCATTTAGAGTACTTTGTACAGTTTTGGGCTCCCTTCCTCAAGAAGGACATTGAATTGTTGGAGAAGGGATATTGTTTCACTGTATAGATCACTTGTAAGGGTTCATTTAGAGTTCTTTGTACAGTTTTGGGCTCCCTTCCTCAAGAAGGACATTGAATTGTTGGAGAAGGTTCAGAGAAGAGCCATTAGGATGATACCTGGGTTGGTGGGATTGTCCTATGAAGAGACTAAAATCTCTAAACTTGTTTTTTTTTTTTGGTGAGAAGGGTCAGAGGGGATTTGATTGAGGTGTTTAAGATTATTAAAGGTATTGATAATATAGATTTATCAAACTTTTATGTGTTTAGCAGTGAAAACAATAGGACAAGGAGTCAAATATTCAAATTTTGGCAGTGTAGGAATCAGCTGTAGTTTAGACAGTATTACATTTCAAACAGGGTGGTTGGATTTTGGAATGAGCTGCCTTTTAAGGGTGGTGGAGGCAGAACATTTAACTGAGTTTAAGGACAGATTGGATGAATACACAAGTAGTATGGAGTGGTTATAGTTGGGAGCTGAAAGGGACATCCTTGATGGGCTAGTAGTGATAACACAACTTGCATAATTTACTTCTAATTAATCACCTTTTTACCTTTGCAAGAATGCTATTTAACTAGTCATAAATAATGACTACAGTTGACTTTGTATTTTCTAAATCTAATTTTATTGATCATATTACTACATTGCATAGTACATTTTAGTCTCCAGTTGTAGGCTTAAGACTGAACCAATGACCTAGTGTAATTTTGAAAAGTATTGGTACTCTCCAATAAGTGTAATCACAAATGACTTAAAAATGACATTATGTAAAACATCTATTTACAATTAAAAGGAATACAGTGTTAAAATCATTACATGATGACTAGTTATTAAAAATGGGGACTTGCCCTAAAAAAAGACATGTTTTGGGTGTCCTGCGACACCATCTTCAGGAGTAACCATAAAGGCATGTGTGGGACTTGTATACCAATATAATCATTTACATATCAATAATACCATCTAGGCTTAAACTACCCAGAGTTACAAAGCATGTATCCAGTACTTTATTATTTCTAGACCTGGACCAGATTCCTTTTTTAATCTGATATTTTTTTCAAATTCAATAGTTTTTCTGATATTTAATTTAATTGTAAAGTCTACCTTTCTTATCAACTTAGTGTTATTCCAGTCTATAATATGTTTCTGTCGCATGTTCTGCTAATACCGATTCTTTTACTTGTATTTTTCTACCTCGTTTTTATGTTCCTTGATCCTGAATTTATAGTTTCTACACGATTGGCCAATATGAACTCGAACACAGATACAATGGATTTTATAAATCCCACATTTATCGATTTTTTTTCTATTCTATCTTTTGTATGCGTGAGACCATTTAACTTACAGTGCTGAGAGAATATTACACTACATTCATTGTATTTTTTCATTATATTGCCTATTCTTGTAGATAAGCCTTGAACACATGGTAAACTCAAGTTATCTACTTTACATTTTCCCTCTAACCTTGTACATACTAGCATTCTTAATCTATTGATATGTTTATGATGCAATCTATCAGTAAAAGCAGGTTTATATCCTCTATCTATGGCCACTTGTTTTAAGAAACTTAACTCTGCTTTCACATCATAATGATAAGTGTTTTTAATAACTAAGCTATATATTGTGCAATTATTTTGTTGTATTCCTTTAAGTTGTAGTAAATGTAATAATGTTTGGAAACTTCAGTTCTTTGCTTATATTTATTAGAGTATTAGTATATTTTTTTTTTTACTTTTCTTCGTCGTACTGATAACTTATTTGCTTAGAATTTTGCTAATGTGTTTGGTTTTCTGGCATCTAATGAAGTAGGTAATTAATTAGTGTAATACATTTTTGTAATTGTTTCTTTCTTTTGTCAGTATAGTAGTACTGTTTGATATCTAATGGTGTAAATAATATGCTGGTGAATAAACAAATTTTCTATGTCTTGTTCACAACTTCATTATTTAGTTTTAATTGTAATGTTATGGAGGTTAACTGTTGCTCTTTACTGCTGTTTTGATTTTTGTTGTTGTTGTTGAATTCTGTTTTACATTTTAGAACCATATAGTGTTTAAATGTTCTTGGATTGATTTACTTTGTAGCATTTTTTGGTTATATGTGAACACTGGCAAAAAGACTACCTGGGAGCATTATGTCCAAGAAAGTATGATAGGTATTCTATGTTTACTTATTATGAATTGGATACGTTGCTGATAAGTTAGGAAGTCATCTGTCCAGTGTGGTCATATCACTTGTATATTTTATGCACCTGATCAATGGTTTGGGTTTAAATTAGATCATAGAATGGAATGTTTGAACAATTTTATGAACGAGAAAGATGCTAGAAACATGTTTATGATTGGTTTAAATTAGATCATAGAATGGAATGTTTGAACAATTTTATGAACGAGAAAGATGCTAGAAACATGTTTATTATTGGTTTAAATTAGATCATAAAATGGAATGTGTGAACAATTTTATGAACGAGAAAGATGCTAGAAACATGTTTATGATTGGTTACATTTTGCAAGTGCACTTTAGTAAAAAACAGTTAATTACATTTGCTTTGTTCTGTGTATTGATACATACTGGATTGTTGTTTTCTTGACTTTTGTGTAATGTTGCTTAACTTTTAGGATATGACTAATGGAAAGTTTAACATCAAAATTAATTATTATAAGACAAGTTTATAATTTTACACTGGATATGTGTTAGTGTACATCTATGGAATATACTCTAATGTTAAACTGCTAAGATCAAAATTTACAAAGTAATTTTTCTTGGTCCATGGTCTCATAGATAATAGGTTTTTGTAATTATGAAACCTTTTTTTTTTTTTTACAGTTCCTCCTAACATCACAGACTACCAAAATGAGGTTCAAGGAATGGAAAAGGAGGAAATTGTACTCTATTGTAAGGCTGATATTGGTTATCCGGAACCTGTGTACCACTGGTTTGATAAGGTAAAATATTTCCTAGTAAATAAAGATTTGTATTCAAATGCTAAGTTAGGAAGAATGAGCCAGTAAGAAAGTTGGCCATATGTATAATGACACCACATTTACAGAGGAAAAATCTGTTTTAAAGTTAAACCATAAACATATTTAAAAAAAAAAGTTTGCTTGATTAAGATAGCGTTATTTATTATTATTATTATTATTATTATAGAGATAAATCATTTCATTTCTCTGTAATGCTGCTTTCTATGTAATAAATCAGATATGTACAGCTTCTATACATATCTTACTAGACTTATAACTTATGAATTTTACTTATTTTTTTCATTTATTTTTATACAAATCAAAATAGAATATTAGCCAGAGTTAGCTAATAACTGGAACGTTAAGCCTTGTTTACTAATCCAGGTTCTCTCTTCTACAAAATACAGTTAATTGAAATTTGTGTGAATACATTATTTTATTTTATTGACTGTTCATTCGTTGTTAATAATTGATATAAGTAAATATGCAAACTAAAAAGTGGGAAAAATATAATCTATTTGATAGTTCAAAATATGTCAATGTTGCAATTTCTCTAAGTATAATCTATCATAACCTTACTATAAAATATTGAAGTTTTATTTTCTGGCCTAAGGATTTCTCATAAATAATTGAAAATTGTGTTCATATAGTTACAAGAATCCACTATAACCATCTACAACATTCAAGTGTATATTTGAATATACCCTAGGTGTCTGTCTTCTTGCAGTAGTATTATATATATTCGAGATTTATTCATTGTTCTGAATATGTACAGGTTTCTCATAACACACGGTTCAGAAAATTGTTACATTGATCTTTCCAGTAACCTGTGTTCCTTTGTTGTTTTCAAAATGGGAAATACCTGTTATTGCCTTGGGAAAAACATTATTCAATGTGATGTGTAAGGATTTCAACAGCTGTCCTTCAGCAGTTTTTGGGGTGATATGTTGAGGTTACAGACCGTCTATGTTGTAATGAGAATGACCAATAAATAGCACATGTCAGTCTGGGTAAATGCAAGATTTATTAAAAATTAATGAACCTGGTATTTGGATAGTCTGGAACATTGTCTTCACTTAAACAGTGTGACTTGTTGTTTGAACTTGAACATTTGAATACAGAAGAACCAGTAGAAGCAATTGTTGGGCATATGAAATGTAAGCATACACAATCTGTGTTTCATTGTTTAATGAAGATTGTGTGTTTTATTCTATATTTATGTCCAGTCTCATTACAGTTTAGATTCTGTAAACAAATTTGAAAAAAAAAATGTAAGTAAAGGAAAAATTTTGAGTTTTGATGTTGATTCCTTATTTACTAATGTGCCAATTGATAAGACCATTGTTTCTTAAAAGCAAAATTTTTCACATTTAACATATCTTTGCTAGTTTCCAATGATATTTAGCTTTCTCTTATTGAAATCTGTGTAAACAACAATGTTTTTACCTGTCTTGGTCAGAAATTTCAATAAAAAAGTAATAGTCATGGGAAATTCACTTTTTCCAATAGTGTGCAACATTTTCATGGACTATTTTTAAACTGAAGAACTTCCTTTCATACAGAAATTGTTTCCAATATGTTGATATATTTTCTGAGTGGCCAATCAAAGAGATGATTTGGAAAATTTTAACCTTAATCACCTTCACCCCACTATCAAATATAAAGTTGAATGGAAAAAAGATGATAAACTTCCTTTCTTGGATATTTTGATAACCAGAAAAAACATAGCACCAGTCCTCTCTGTATACTATAAAATGAAAAATTATTTTTACTTTTTTCATGCCACCATGATCAGGTTAGAATCTTATTTCATTTTTGTCTTAGAACCTATAGGATATGCTACACAACAAGCTTGAAATAACTCCATTTTCTCCAGTCTCTCATTACAAATTACAATCTTAGAGAAAAGAGATTTTTCAAAGATGAAAAAAACCGACCAATGATAATATGAAAACACTTTCTATTGGAAATGACAATAACATTTGGCCCCTAGAGAAAATATCAAAGTATAATAACTTTAGAATCATATACAAATATTGTAACATCATTAAAGGTAATCTAAAGATGAAAACAAAGCATTTATACCACACCAATCCTGTGAGGAAGGTTGTGAAGGGGAACCAAAAGAAGTGCAAGTTTTTTTAAACAAAAAAAATGTTGAATATGGAAACAAGCAATGCCATCTTTCTTCATGCAAGAGATTCTTGTAATCAAATTGATTCAAAACCAACCTCAAACTTTATACAAAACAAAGTATTTTATAAAAGTAATTATCTAAAATTTCTTATTACAAAACTTGCCTAATTTCAACACCTCTTCAGGCCACTTCTAAGCTTAAAGGAATTCAAAATTCTGGAGTAACACGTGCATTGTTGACCAGTTTTCCTGCGAGGCTTATAAGGGCATATAAATGTGTTAACTAATTTTTCCAATATGAAGTCTTTTGACAGTTTGTTCCATTTACTGTGATTTTTTCACTAACTGCTAAACACAATATTGCTTTTATTGCGTACAAGCATCATTCTTCTTAAAATGTACTCGTTTGATTAAGAATTTTATTATAACTTTGTAATCAATATCTTTAGAGAATCTCCGGTTATTTATCTGATTTATCCAGTAGCTCTAATAATAATTCAGTTCTTAAATATAGCACATAAGGAACTTAACCCTCAAAATACCTACTGTCTGTATACTTTTCACTATTGTCTTTCAGCATCTTGCATTTATTGAATATTTTTTGTTGTTGCCTGTTACAATTTCACGTAATGCATAGAGCTGTGACAAAAAAAACTAATTTTCCTAGTAAAATACATGAGGGCCTCAACAATAATTAGCAGGATTAGTAGCAATATTATTGGTGTTTTTTTGTCATAA
This sequence comes from Limulus polyphemus, assembly GCF_000517525.1. Lineage (NCBI taxonomy): Eukaryota > Metazoa > Arthropoda > Merostomata > Xiphosura > Limulidae > Limulus > Limulus polyphemus. Next base: position 256,410 of record NW_013667185.1, read on the forward strand.
AAAATTGTTTTTGGTATGATTTGTCATTATAAGGATCCTGTGAAAATAGTTGTAGGCTCACTGTAGAGCATAATTACTAACATTAGTAGCAACTAAAATTAACTTCCAATCAAAGCAAGCTACTTACTTGGAGAAAAACTAAAAATCAACCTGTTAATGAGTATATCTAATTAAATATTTTTTTTTAGGTTTTACATTAGAAGTTATTTATTTCATGAGGGACCCACAAGAAGTTTGATCCTTAAATAGCTTAGAGAACTGTGTTTAAAAAAGCTAATGGGATTGACCCTATTGGTAATTATTTAGGTAACAGAACATGAAATATATAATGCCAGATCTTTATTGTGCCTGTGTTAGCACACAAAATTATGAAAAAAAAGTAATGACATTCAAATATATATAGTTTATAAACCTTGTCAGTATTCTTTTTCAAAGAACTGATTATAAGAAAATGTTTTAATCTGGCTACTATATAGTTTTTTAAGGTAGATTTCAATGAGGTAGGTTCTATCTTTAGTCTGCTCATAATTTCGTATTTTGTTTAGAGTAAAATGCATCTTAATTATAGTTGAATTCTATAGTATTGGTGAAATAATTTGATTTTTTAGTTATTCAAATGTATATATGTGTATAAAACTTAAAGAAAAATTCATATCCTCCATGTGCAAAACTTTTAAAGGCTTAGCAACCTACGTCAAGCAGCAACCGAGTACAAAGGTCATAACTAGAAGAGATAATTGTTTGCTTTATCTCTTTATTTACTGTTCTATGTTACAAAAAATATTTATAAGAACTTATTTCAAAATAGCAATAATCTATATACATATATAATGTATAATAATTGAAATGTGACTGTATTTTACAAAATACTAGTCAACTAAAACACAGTCAACACAAGTTACTTTGTACAGACCATAGGTCAGTTTTATGTTATTTGATATGGTAACATGAGTGCATGTGAGTCACGTCATTGTAACTTCTGTATTGTTAGCTAGGCATAGGTGAATTGACAATATAATAAATATATATATAAATGTATAATGTTATGAGATTTAAGCTATTTAATCTAAAAATTTGTTTTTGTGTTATGATTTGTGTTAATTCTAGAATGAAAGAGGCATAATTTTTGTTTTCAAATCTACTGAACCTGTTCAGAGATTAATTACTGAAAATAACAAATAAAATAGTATTTTTTGTTAAGGAACATTTGGCAATTATTCAGACATTATAAAGATTTTGCATATGAAACTTCAAAACTTTCTGATGCATAAAAGTATTGAAAATTACTTTGCATAATAGATAGACAAGGTGTGAAAAGAAAAAAGGCAAGATGAGAAACATTGCTTTACAAACCTTACGACTTAACAAAGAAATATTTTGCATATGAAAACATTGTAACATTTACTGATAATCTGCCAAATTTTGTTAACATTCGCTTACTAATTTAAAAGTTATAGTGTGAAAACTATAACAAGTGCAAATTGGTTATGAGGTCATCACATTGACTGACCCCGTATTGAAAGAGTTAATGGTTAATTATAAATTTGTATGAAATAATTGATAACATTTAACTTTTTCAGAATGGTACTAAACTCGGATCCCAAGAAAGATTTGTAGTTCATGAAACTAATGGAAGCATAACAATACAAAATTTGAAGAAAGAAGATGCAGGCACTTATACATGTATGGCACAAAACAAAGTTGGTCAAGATGAGAGAAAGGTGCAACTTACAGTCTTCTGTGAGTTATGTTAGAAAGTAATTTTGATAAATATAATCAAATATAAGTGTAACTCTGATCCATTCTTTTATAGCACTACTATTGCAACAGGTAAACTTTATGTAAGTATGTAAGTTTTTTAAAATGTTTTACTGTGAATGTTTCACAGAATTCTGGACATAAGCTGGTAACATTATTTAACTATATTCTGAATAAATAAATATGAAAATATTTAATTCAAATAGTAAATACACAAAAACAATTATTTCTCTACCTTATTATGTTGATATTACTCTAGATGTTGAAGTAGTAGCTTTGATATTGGGGAAAGTCACTATCCAAAGTATTTCATTCTTATTACTTTAATTTTTTTTCTTATTATTCTGAATAAGGATATGTCATTAATGAACAAGCTTGTCCTTTTGGGCTTTATTCAGTAACCATAATTTGTTTTTCTGTTATCTGTAAATTATGAATTGACATTTGTATGGAGCATTTTCTGACAGCTAATGACCTTTTGATTTTATTAACGTAATAATATGGGTGTATTCGGCTAAGGATTCTTCTACAATAGGTGTCTGACTTGTTGGCGTTAAGTCGACACTAAATGAACATCACACTCCACTTGTTTTTAAAATAATGTATATCTTTGAAACAAGGTAAACGTATGTATCTAGTTGTATCTTAAACTATACAGTTTTCTTCTTGTCAAAAGTTCGTTTAGGCCAATTCAATTGCTTTAGAATTCAGTTGACAAGCTGAACTATTTTTCTCTATTTTTATTGCAATGGTATCCATGTATAAGCTGGCCTGGAGTCTGAGGGGCTTGGCAGTGAGATATTCCAGAACTCACTAGAAATGTATACTACTTAATGAGCTAAAATGGCTACTGCTTTTTCAGTTAATAAATAAATGTATAAGGTTGTTTGGGAAGAAGTTAAGTTTTAAAATGGATTTTAGTTTAAGTAACTCATGCTGTAACTGGTTATTTTGTGTGCACAAGACTTGAGACATTTCTCAAAATCTTTGAAATGAAGTGTCCTATTGGAGTGAGTGTATAATCTGGTGTAGATGGATTTCTAATAACAACCAACATCAAAATGTCCTTCTTTGTATCAAGGGTATTGTTGGCATTCATAGGTGAACTTAATGTTAATCTGTCTATAAATTCATCTCACTAATTGATCCTTATGTTTGAGACAACAAATATGTCATCTACATAGCGATTGTAAATAAATTGTTTTAACCCCAGTAAATTATTCTTGTCAAAACATAATCATTAGCCATTACAGATGCCGGGCTAGACTGCATGCTGACTTCATCAGTCTGATCATAAAATTTGCCATTGAACTGAAAGTTTTTTTTTTGTTATTGCAATTTGGTTGATATATTGTATATCAATACATTATCTTTGAAAATAAGATTAAAACAATGTATGTTTAGACCTCTATTGAGAATTTAAAATATTTTTCAAGTTTAAAGATTGAATCCATTTCTCTCAACTGCTGCCTTATGTGTAAGGGTGTGTACTATTGGAATGTCAGAAGATTGGGAATTCATTTTAAAACAGCACTAATCCAATGTTCAATGTAATTGGTAAAGCTGAAAACGAGGCTATGCTATAAGTAAAGATGCTTCTGATTCTTTGAAAGAGACTGAAATTATACAATCAGTAGTGCTACTGAACTTTTACTCACAATTTGGATATTTGAAGATTAAAACATTATGGTTCTGAACAGTACCAAGTAATTACTTCAAAGGATGCAAATTACTTTAAGATAATGACATGGTTGAAGAGTAAATCTATAGGTAACATTGTATAATTATCTTTAAACCATGGTTAACAGTGGGGAAAAACATTTGGCTGTATAGTTTGTAATTTAAAATTGTATGACTAAATTAAGATAGTGTTATTCTTACTAAATTCACAGATGAATTAAAAAGTTGTGTGAAAATTTGTCAAATGACTGTTTTTGAAGTAGATTTCATATTCTTGGCAAAAGTAGAAACTGTTATGATTAGTACTATAACCAACCGTCTGACCTATATAAAAGCCAGTATGTGTGTCGTATCATACTTGAATTCTTGATTAGGAGTCATAAAAGCCAAAATGCATTTATCCAGATAGAATAGTCTGATTATTGTCTGCTCATTACAATTTTAGTGATGGGAGTGCAAGGGGACTTTGAGGGTGTGTGTGTGTGCCATGAAACCAAGTCTAGTAAGTGTTGGTATAATATGCCTAAAAGTAAAGATGTAATGTGGGATCACCTAGCCTAGAGCCAAATGCATAACATTTATAATGAAAGTAAAAATATTGATTCATTTATAAACTTAAATTGTTTCTGAATTAAGCTACTTTCTGTTATATCAATAACATTTTTAATAAACAAACCTATTTAATGAACAGACTCTAAATTAAGAAATCAAGAAATATTTATTCAGTTTTCTGTATACATTTCATGTTATACTTTCAGTACATAGACTAAACAATATTAGGTTATACTTTTGTTGCTAAGCAACAGAACATAAAATCCATTGTTGGAATGTAGTGTTACCAAAATGAACTGGCTTTTTGTATATATTAAAAGTTGTTAATCTGATGTATTCTTAGAATAATTATTAGTAAAAAATCAACCACAAATTCATTTTGTGAATGATCTTAATTTTGATTGGATCACAAAAGAACTTATCAATTTTTGACTACTTTGGCTACACTTTTCTATCATTTTGTTGGTGAAGTTTAATCTTACAAAACTGAATTATTCCAGTTAGCTATAAAATGAAGCTATGTGGTTGGAGTAGTAGTACTTGACCCATCATTTTTGTTGGGCTGTATGCTAGTTTTATTATTTAAAAAGAGATTTTCCCAGGGTTTAATGTTGAATTTCATCACATTTGTATTTTTGTTTGTACTCCCAAATGTTAGTGTGAATTGCTTGTATAAAAATCACTTGTTTCATGAAGTTAGAGCCATATTAAATATCCCATTCATCTATTTGCAATCCACATAGAAAGAAATTACATTATAAATTGTGAAAGGGATCTATGATTTATCACTTGACTACTTATGTTAAATTTTAATATTGCTGCTTTTCATCTATGCTACAAAATTTTGGAAAATAGCAAAAATATATATTTCTAGAAAAAACACAAAATAATTAACAATAGTAAAATAATTATATAATGAGAGGCACTAATTCTAGTGCATTATAGATTATGCTTCACATGATAAATCTTCAGAAAAATTTTTGGTGTTTAACCACCATAGTGTTTTTATTTTAATTAAAGCCAATTCCTGTTTTCATTAATATATTTCAGATATTTTAATCAGACTTTTCTTTATAGCCAAACCAAAAATAATACAGTTTGAAAATATAACTGCATTAGAAGAAACAACGGGGTTATTGGAGTGCCATGCTTCTGGTGTTCCATCTCCAGAACTGACCATCTTGAAAGAAAATCAGCAGATTGAGTCTGTAAGTTAATACGTTGTTTATATTCAGCCATAATACTTTTTTTTATCATGCAGAATAATGAAGATTGTCTGTGAAATATAAAATCTTAATTAGTAAATTTGCTTAAACAACTGCTGTTTTGTTCTTTATCACTATAATTTGGTTTTACAATATGTATAAATTAATCATGCTTACTGAAGTTGTTGCATACTTAAAAATGAGTTATCTGTTACCATTTCTTTTACTCTCATGTATTTGTCAAATTTTGAGATTCAACAAAATTCAAATGGAACTTAATTTGCCAAAAGCTCAGTTGACAAATGATAAGCATTGATTTTTTGTTTCAATCTTCTGATGCATAGTTTCTTTAATCTGTAGATTTTCATAGATTGTAACTTCAATTGCTACACATTCTTCAAGTTGAAGAATTAACAACTTTAAGCTACAGGTTTTTCCATCTGATCTAAATGATGTGATTGAACTGACACAAGGCCATTGAAAACAAGAACAAACAAATGATAAACCATGCATGTATGAACACTAACTAGTCTTTCACTTCTAACTCTTATTTAAAAACAATTTAAATTGTTAATACAGATTTTCACACGAAACAAACTAAGCTTAGTTTTAAATACTAAATAAATAGGAACCTGTGGATAGTTTAATTTCCTAACAATTTTAATCCTGTCTTAGTAATTAAAGATTTGTTGAAGATGAGAGAATTAGAAGTGATAAATTTGTGTTCATATATGGCTTATAATTTTGTTTATTCTTGTTGTCAGCCCTTCAAATATTTACAAACCCCTGGACACAGTGTGAAGAAACTGCAAGTAATAAGTACTTAAAAATTATTAGCAGTGTAAATGATCTATTAAAAACTATTATAATACGCCAAAAGATTGAAGCCAAAATTGAATACTACCTTACTCATTAAAAAAAATAAAATAAATACATGTAGAAAGATGTTATGGTTTAATATTCAGTTCAATTTTCATAATGCAGTGTTGGATTTTAGAAGAATTACTGGTGTTCTTTTTGTGTTGTTGCTTAATTTCATACAAATCCATCTGTACTTTTTGTATTTTACTTATCTATTTTAAATATGCCACCTCTCAGGATGATAGAATCTTCATAGAGAAGATCAAAGAAGAGGAGGTTGTAATCCTGACTATGACCATTAATAAAATTAGTAGAGACGATGATGCAGAGTATTTATGCCTTGCAGAAAATGTAGCTGGAAGTGTAGAGAATGCAGGACACTTGTCAGTAGAATGTAAGTTGTAGCATGAATGTTTTAGTTGTTACTAAGCACTGCAGTGCTTAGTATGTAGGGATGGGGAAAAATGGCTGCCACATATTATGTATTACTCATCATAGTCTCAAATCACTTATAACAATCTAAGAGGCTTTTATAAATACCTAATTTAGGTTTCAAGGTTGTCAAAAGCTGTTAAAACCTTCAGTTTCCCCAAAAAACATTACTAAAGTAGAGAGAAAAGGCAAGTAACGTAAGCCAAGTATCTTGCTTGTTATTCTAATTCTGTCATCAGAAAGGCTAGCTTACCAATGCTTGAAGCTATGATGACTTACACATCAATATGTTGCATTTTACCCTTTTGGTGAGTGGCAGTTATCCACCAAAAAATGCAATTATGAATTTGCTCTTATTTTATTTTTTTCAATATGAAAAGGAGATGATATATTTTCTATATCTGTTATGGCAATTCCCTGATGTACACACGAATGCAGAACAAACAAAATGGGTGACAAATGATGAACACTGATTTGTACATTCATTTTACTACCTCATTATAAAACCTCTGGTTTATATTAGTATATAAAATCGAGAATACTATATATCTGTGTGTGTGTAAAGTATAACATATAAAAACTGTTTCAATAAAATTAACCTCAAATTATGGAACTATTTACTTTATCAGCTGACAGTGAGTTGCTCACAGATGTCTTTCAAGGATGTGAGAGTATTCCTACTTGTCACAGTAGAAGGACATGTTTTTATGAAACTATGGGGTAAATCTGTTTGTTTGCAGTGGAAGGTAAGGTTTTTGTGAAGCTGTGGAGTAAATCTGTTCGTCGCATCAAATGACTATAAACATCAAAGTAGATATATCTCCTTTTTTCATCATAAAGGTTAACTTGTGGTGTGAGGAAGCAGTTATAGTATCTCACAAATTTAAACAGATGTTCAACTCATCCTGTAGAGCTAAAACTGCTGGCCTACATAGCAACTTCTATTCATTAATATTGGTTGTTTAAAAAAGAGGGGAAACAAGTAATAACGAAAATTTTGAAAAACATAAAGATTTTGTAGGGATGGCAATGCCAAAAAGTACAGAAACAAGGTCGGGATGAATACACAAAACTATATAAAAAAATCCCTACATAAATAGCCACTGAGCCAATGTTACAAGTGTATGGGAATTAGCTATTGTAAGATTGTATAGTATTATTCAGTTTAAATGCTTTTATTTCAAACCTGAATTCATGAAAGTGAAAGAAATTCAACATTTAGTTGTAGATAAGTTTTCTTGGAAAGATTTGTCTACTTATGTAGGGATTTTTGTATGGTTTCCTGTATTCATCCCTATCTTGTTGTTCAATGAATAGGCAAGAAATTAGCAAAATTGTTTTTAAGTAATAGCTTTTAACATAAACATATAAAACTGATACTTAAGTGCTTGTTACTTCTGTATGGTAATATTTTGAAGATATGAAGCTTTAAATTTTCTTCGTATCTCACTTGACTCTCAACTGCAAATTACACACACATTTGAAGTGTTAGCTAGTTTAACAAACGTTTCCCCAGTTTATAATTAAAAAAACTTTTAAACATTGCTTAAATAAACCTCCAATACTCTGTAATGTAACTATTACACTGCTTGTTTGGAATCTTTATGGACATATGTCATCTTTCTTTGTGGTGGGATGATGGTTTGAGCTCTCCTGATCTTTGGATCTACATTTCTCATGGTCAGGGGTATCCTTTTGGAGGCTTTCAGGGGTACTTCTTTTGTTCCCTTGCACTGGTCACTCTTTTTCAGTGTAGAATTCTAGCTGATCTTGTGAGGAGAAGTAAGTACTGTATTGGAAGTTATAATTTTCTTATACTGAATGTATTTCTGATAGGCGCTTGCCTTCTCTCACCCTTTCCATAATCCTGCAGTGCTGACACCTTCTGCCAAACTTCAAGGTGAAGGTTTGGTAGAGGAACGTAGATGGAGTCACATGAGCATGTCATGCTACTATTGGTTAAGAGATGATGCATGATAATTTGCATGGAATTTGGAATATAGTAGGGGGGGGGTGGTGTGTGTGCAAGGCTTGTGGCATGTGTAAAGAAAAACTTCGCATATAGAGGGCAGCACTGAACGAGAATAGCTAATCTTGTGTGTTGAGTTAAGTATGGATGGAAATAAATTTTCAGTATAGAAAAATTAACTTTTTTTTTTCTTGGCTAAGTCTCATTCTTTTACAGGATAGCTTGTAATTTCAGTATGAATTAAGTAAAACACCTTTCCATTATTGTACAAGTACATTTAATCTTACATAAAGAACATTCTTTATTTGAGCATTTCTTCTGTTTCACAAATAGTTTTGAATTTAATTTCTATTTCACTACTACGACAAAGCTTTGGAACTATAATAGCTTAAACTTGCCACGAAATAAAATAGTTTTGTGAAAATGTATTTTTCATAGGTGTTCTGAGATTATCAAATTTTTAAACAAATTTACTGAATTGTTTGTAAGCTTATTAACAATGTAACCATGACAGAGCTGCTAATTTGCATATATTACTAGTTTTTAACTCTTTGACTTAATTTTTATTCATTTAAAGCATTTCCTTTTTCTCTGATTTTTTTTTCTTCTTATTTTGTTTGTAAACAGCTAAACCAAAAATTGTTGGACCTAAATCGGAGATCATGAAGACATGGATTAATAATCCTGTCAACATAACCTGTGTATTTGATTCATTTCCTGTTGTAACCATAAAGTGGTCTTTCAATGGACTAGAGATAGTGTCTGATCAAAGTGAAACTTACAGAATTTTTGAAAGTGAAGGACACAGTAATCTGTTGGTGAGTGATTTCATAATTTTGTGCTTAACCATTTTTTTTACTAAGTAAGTTTTAATATAGTCTAGACCTCAAATTTTATTGATGTGATATTCAGGTACACTGATGTCCAACAGGTAAGTTTAAAGTATCTGTAAAAATTGCAGATTATGGAAATGTTACGTAGAGAATATATTAAATATGAACAACAAAGGAAAAAAATAAGTACATAAGTGAATAGTTAACTTTTATTTCAACATTTGCTAACTTTCAGCATGGGCTAGGTTCCTGGGATTGACTTCATAACCATTTTATGCTTGTTATAGTTTCCATCCTGTAACTTTTAAATTAGTAAGTGTATGTTAACGAAATTTGGCAGATTATCAGTAAACGTTATAATGCTTACAAAACTAAATATAAAATTAAGTGTACGTGTGCTACAATGCTCAAGTAGTGGCTTATTGATCACAAAATTAAATTAATTATGAATTTCTAAGAAACAAAAATAGAAACATACTAAAATCAGAACTTTAACATACACAAAGTAAAAAGTAATTTTTTATATTACGTATAATACTGATCTTTCAGCTGTTTACAATTCTCTTCTGAATGTGTTGCTCATTTTTAGTGGATTCCTCCAGAATAAAAAAACTGGATATGCTGTTACCTGTGTTTAATTTGGTGGACACATCACATCAACAGTTGATAAAGCAAGCTCTTGAACAGTGCTTCTTTGGTTGTTATCTGATAAGTTACATTGGACTGAAGTTTTCCTGTCTGTTCACAGTCTACCATAGTCCGCTCATGAGTGCAATATACTGTCAACCAATTCATAAAATTCTTGACTTAAGTTATAATTGAAAACTCCAAGGGAACTCAATCTGTGATTTGTCAAAGCTTAATTAGCAATATAAAGTTAAAACATTGTGATCAAATAGGCAACAATCTAACCTTTCCTAGGTAAAGGTCAGTTGCATCCATATGTAACACATGTCATAGCAAAAGTATTGACCACTGTGAAATAGAACATGTTTATTCCAAGCACTGGTGTATATTCAAAAATTGCATATTCCCTACATGTAATCGCATTAACTGTGCAAGTCTGTGCTACAATGAGCATTAGCAAATCTCTTCATGAATAGGAGGGTAACACATTTTCTAATCGCATTTCTTCCTTTGAGCACATTGAGTGTAATAAAGACTCGTTCTTTCTTTGGCATTTTTTTTGATATGTAAAGTTTTTTTTTTATTTACAAATTATGAAATTTGGAATTTATTGTTTTAATCTGTTGATGAAACATTCAAATTATTATCTTTCTTATCTTTATTTTTTTTATTTCAAGAAAGAAATTTACAAATTCTTAAACTTTCAGTTGGAGCTTCAGATACACTTAATCAAATTACGAGATTTTGGGACATGTAACCAAGTCTGTAATATGATTTCTTGACAGGACTATTCACCATCATTGTTAACCCCTTGCTTGGGTTTCAGTACTTAATCACAGTCTTCATAAATACTAAAATGACCAAAGCCTAAGTACTGTGAACAGACCTACTTTGAAAATAAATTGATGTACATAAATGCATATATATTACCACTTCCCTTGAATTCAGTTTCATGGATGTTATTGAATACTTTTTTTCTTGTATTCATATTTTGGAAATTTCTTGAAGGCCATATATTCCTTCATAGGAATTGTCTTATTTTCACTTAATAGCAACTGGAGTTTTACAGACAATGACCAGTGTTATCACCTTTTCTATGTCACATAGTTAGTTCATGGTTCATAGTAAATTTTCTTTTTTGGTTGTGATCGTTTTCCTTGAATCTCCTTCTAGCTTGGGGATTTTCTTTGGGTGATACTTTAACACTCAGTATTTTCTTCTTTTGCATAATTAACTTCTTAACATGCTTCCTCTTTACTCTTTTATTTAATGGCTCTGCATCACTTTCTTAACAGCTTTATTGGGGTAAGGTCACACTAACCTGACCTTCATATATTCCCTTGTCTTTCTTCATCTGTTGCCCAAGATACCTTTTTATTTTGGGATCTGTTTCATTAGGATATCTTGTTTTATGCTGTTAGATTCCTTCAGTTTTATCTCGGGGGAACTCCATTTAATATTTCCTTCATGTAGACATTTTGGGAAATTTCTCATCCTGTGGCTCTTTTCTGTTGTGTCCTACCCCCACTTCCATGAGGTCAGTCAACATGGGCTCAGTGATCAGTTGTTTCTAGAACCACCACTCAGATTTGGTCCTGTGTTAGTTTGGTTCTTACACTTTGTCCACCTGTGGGTTCACTTTGCAGGAGACCTTTGGGTCATTTATGGATCACACATCTGTTTTCAGCAAAGTTCTGATAGTATTCACATGGCAAATGCACTTGGTGGGGTATGCATTTCCACTACTATTTGGATATATATATATATTTTTTTTTTGTTTAATAGTCATGTCCTGAGTATCATCTACTATTCTCCTTTGGTTTGGCCTTTCAGGCTCCTTTGTCAGTATTGACTCCCATTCTATATTTGTTTCTCTTGGTAGTCTTTACCACATTGTTTAGTATATGGGGGAGAGGGGGGGGTATCTTTTACTTTACAATTTCAAGGTATGGAGATTCTGGTTTCCAGAGCTCTGTCTCCTTTTCTTCTTGTGCATGAGGTTCTGGCAGACCAATGGAATATACTCTGTGATCCACTGTATTTTCTAATTTCTCTGCCTCCGTCATTCCCTCACACTATAGTGGCTCAAACATTTCCACGAAATTATGAGCATCCATTTTCCTCCACTTTACCAGGACTTGCACCTTGTTTACAGATGCCTCTAGCTGGATAGGGTGCAGTTTTGGATACATTTATCTTTTTCTGTTTGATCTTCCATGGAGTGGCCTTTCCACTTCAGTGCTCTTTTTCCTGAACATACTGTTTTCATCTATTTAAATAACTCCAATGTTATTTCTTATATCAACTGAAAGGGAGGTATTCACTCTTAGGACCCCTACTTTTTGCTCTAATTTCCACTTTTGGGTTCACAATACCATCTATTTGTTGGCATTTCAAGTTGTGGGAGCTTTGAAGCTGGTGACAAATTGGCTGTCTTCCTCAGACAGAATTCTTCAAGCAGAGTGGTCTCTATACATGCTTTCTTCTTACATGAGCAGTGTTCTTGTCAATGTATTTACAACTCCCCTCTGCACAAAACGTCCATGGTTATAATTCCAGAGTCTGGGTTGGTCTATCCTTTTATATGCTTATTCTAATTTTCCACTTCTTCTCAGGGTGTGCTGTCTTTAGTTCACTGCACCCCTTTCCAGGTTCTTCTCACTGCTTCTGTTTTGTCAACTCTTGTTGATCTTGGGGCTCTCTGTACCATTTCAGAGGCTCGTTTACATCAGCTTCAAACTTCCATCTTTTGCCACAATATTCCACACTTTCATCTTATTGCCTGTTTTATTGCTCACTTTTGTTTGTCATCCATTCTTGCAGCAGATGGATGATTTATTACTACTGGTCCATTCACCACACCATTCCTCCAGGTCATTCAACCTTTTTTATCTGGCTTTTGCTGGTTACAGTGTGGATTTGTTAGTGACCAACTACATTTTTCCTTATCATTCTTATTTTCTTTTCCAAGTTTTTATGCACCTATTCCGAAGCTTTCTAATCATTCATTCACCTTATCCAGTTCTAGTTCTGCAATGGAATCTCCGTGTATTTTTCAGAGATCCTACATGTTCTCCATTCAAACCTTTGGCCACCTGTTTCTCTTATGAAGTATTTTTACTTCTCCTTGTTTGCAGGAGACATTGATTTGATTTGTTTTTTGTTTTTGCCTTGATTTAATTTTCAGACTATTTCTTCCTCCCCAAGACTTGCTGTTCAGGAGGGTGATTTGATGATTTCTCTATTTCTTCTGTATACAACTATTCAGACCCCAATCATCTTCTTTGTTCTGTTTAGACAATTCACTGTTATCTTGCTTCCACTGCTCCTTTTCAAGTCAATTAACATAGTCTTGTTTTGCCACTGAATTCTTCTTTTCGTGACTTATCTCCTTTCTTGAACAGTTAAATTAAACAACTCATCTGACTTATCTATTTCTCTAGCGGGGTGGGGGAGACTCCTTTCATTTTGTCACTTCCCTTTCCAGTTTATCATATTGTGGCTTCTCTTGAATCTAGCCTTTGACATCCTCTGGATATGATATTGCAATTGGGGATGTGGATGACCCCCAACATCTTTTGTCACATACATACACCATATTGTAATTTCTTCCCCCTACTGGCTTTGCCTCTCTCCAGTCACCATTCTCCAATCATCCCAAACTTTCTAAAGAGGTGAGCTATTAATTATGTTTCTTAGATTCCTCATGCAAAAATATATACTGGAGATAACTTGCCATTTGGTCATTGTTGTGTCACAGGGCCTACTCTTCTCTCCCAAAATCTACATGAAGTGGAGAATAAATTGTCATGATATAAAACTGTTTGGTTTAAATATTAGTGATTAATTTATATTTGTGAGTGAATATTTCATTATTTTTAAGTTTTGTTAAGAGTTAAAAGCAGACGATTGTAGAGGGTTTTGTTAATAACTAATTGGTGTCAAGAATATAGAAAGTGGCCAGATGGCTATGTAATAGATATAAATAGCATGAGAAGTGGGAAGCAGCAGACACGGTATTACAAATAAAAGCAAAGAGAATATATTTATTTTGAAGTTAAGTAACATAAAAGTGATAAGCCTAATGCCCGACATTGGCTTTATGTTTAATATATATTATAGTGAAACTAATGGTGGAAAAGGAAATAAGAAAAAATAAGTTTAGAATTTCACTTTGATGGAATAAAGTAATTGAATCAGCCTGAGTGCACTTTGACAAAAGGAACATATGATCTTCAGAAAAAAGTAGACCACAATCGTAAGTGAATCACACCAGACTAATATTGCGATAGTATTGGTGAAAATAGCTTGGCTTGTCAACTGAGATTCTAAAGTAATTGAACAGGTCTAAGGTTTTATTATTCCATCTTTCAACATGTATCTCAGGTGACACACATCCCACAAAACCACCAATTCAATCATCCTT